>NC_135214.1:10056349-10263849 GCF_052324685.1 Brachyhypopomus gauderio
TATAATACTGCTAACAACAATTTGCTATACTATAAAATGTTTAAAGTATGACATAAAATGTTGTTTCATAATGGCTTTGCTGTTACCTGTTAAATAAGCATCACATTTGTGATTTCATTCATTATCCACATTTGATCCTCCATACCAGCATCATTTTGATTTTCTGTTATACCGCATGTATTAATTGGCTCAGTGAGGCGCCTACAGAGTAAAAAATTGTTACAAGGATTTTTTCCTGTCCTAGTATAAAACACATTAGACTTAGAATTCACTACCATAAAAGATTCTCAGTTAACGTAATTAACACTTTATTTGCCAAACATCAACCATAGCACTGAATCATGGTCATCCACTCAATCATAATACTGAATCAAGGTGATCCACCAAAGGTGATTTAACATCTCCAGCAGAAAGCAAATGTGGCTATTTATTTTATAATCAAACCTGTGAGATTACTTTCCAGATAGGATAGTAGGATGTAGGATCCTCTGCATAACCACTCAAAAATGGTCAAGTCAGAGTAAAGATTGTGACTTTCAATGTTGACTTAAATGAGGGATGGTGAGAGCAATAGTATTCACTGCTGAGTTAAGTAACAGCATGGTCCAAAAGAGTCAGCCAATATATCTGCTCCTACACTAGTCTTTAACATATGAATACGAGTGAGTTTATGGACGGGTTCACACTGTTGCTTGAAAGTATGTGAGTTCCTTGAATAGATATTTCTGCTGTTTTTCCATGATTGTCATTTTATCACCACCAGTTTTTGTATATGAAAGCGTAAAGCATAAAGATCAATAATACTGAGAGGAAAGGGGACGTTTGAGGATGTCAGGAAGAAGGTGGTGGTGACAGCCCATCAGTCTGGGGAAAAGCTACAAGACCATCTCCAAAAGAGTCCAGCTCCATCCACTGTAAGACAAAGTATTTACAAATGGAGGGCACTCAGCATCACAGCAACTCTGCCCAGAAGTGGATAGCCATCAAAACTTACACCAAGAAGCACCAGAAGAATAATAATTCAGGTAAGGTAAGGTCCATCTCACACATCATCTCCAGAGTTGCAGATTTTTCTGACAGAATCTGGGATAAATGTACATGCGTCTACAATCAGGCGAAAAATCAGACATGACACTCTCCCATGAGTTGCTAGAAGGAACCCTCTGCTCTCAAGAAAGAACAAAGTTGCCCATTTAAACTTTTCCAGAGAGCACTTGGACAAACCAGAGGCTTTCTTGGAGTCCATTCTCTGGACAGACGAGTCAAAAATTGAATTATTTGGCTACAATCACAGGTGCCATGTTTGGAGAAAAGTCAACACTGTTTAAAGAGAAGAACCTCCTCAGTGAAGCATGGTGGTGCAAATGTGAAGGTCTGGGCCTGCAGTTCTGCCTCTGGACCTGGACGACTTCACATTATCCAAGAACCATCAATTCCCAGGACCATCAACAAATTCTTGACCAGAATCTCCTGCCATTGCTCACAGAGTATACATACATATATATGTGTGTCTAATTTACACATTAAAACTTGGTAATTTCATGACAAGTTTAATACACACACACACACAGACTGCAGACTGCACACCAGAAGCTGTGCTGTATTCAACCACAAGACGACTTCTGAACTCAAACTGTACATTATAGCCACATTATATGAAATCTAATTCATGACTCAACTCATTAAAGCAATGCTTATATTGTAGTCCCCTAATACAATTAACTGAGCAAGGTATAAACACTTTAAAGTTAACATATGAATAGAAAAACAACTTTCAGTTAAAAGTCTTATAAATTATGCTTGGTTAATTTTCTATTAAAACAATCCTGTGTTTGAGAAAATCACTATATATATATAAAAAATAAAAAAAAGATTCTACAGTATAAGCGAAGTGTTTCCTGACTCCTGCGATATGTGAAACTGAAACACACATGCTCACATTATAATACTGTTCTGAGCACAGAGGGAATATTTCTGCCATTACATGAATCGTGATTGTTTCTCCATTTTAAGAACATATGAAGCTTGACACCAAATCAGTTTCTTGTGTGCGCTGTGGGTAAGATTACTGAGTACTATGGATCCAGGTTTTTGCCTCTGAATGAGACATAGTTACACAAGAGGGAAAGATCAATTGACATATTGCAGACTTGAGAAAATTAGACCAGGTCCAGGTCTGTGTGTGTTACACATCTCAGCTACTGGAAGTTGCCGTTTGCCAGTTCACATGTGCCACAATTACAGAGTTGGGGTTAGTACTAGTACCAGTGGTATACAAGGGGCCTTTAGTTTTAACATGAAGTCTGTACATGGTTCATCTTCAGAAAATCTGAGAATAATTAAACAATGTGGAAAACACATGCTACCAAAGGTCATCCAGTTTTAATATGAATTACTCAAATTGTTGAACTGAGGTTCCAGTATTGCTGTACTGAAGAAACCTCTACTTTAGAAATTTAAGACATTCCATTACAAAGTGGACTTTATAATGAATGATCTCAGTAAATGTTAAAGGTCTCTTATGACACAGGTGTCCGAATAAAGCAGTGTACAACATTTTTTTTTTGTTTAGAGCAAATTTTGCAGTCATGTGGTCATCCCATGAAACATGTTTGCACCATAATGATGAGTCTTTAAGAAGAACTGAATCGAATCTATATGGAACAAGAAATTACAAACTTATTTTACCTTTATTGTCTAAATGTCACAAACAAAAACTGTATGGTAAGGCTGCACAACACGCGTCATTAAAATAAGTAATTATTTTCAAGAAACATACAGGGTGAGGAGGTCCATCTTGAGTCTGGACGCACCATTTTCTCTCTAGGAGAGAGAATCTTGAATGTCAGTCTCAGCCAAGAACAGGAAGAACATTCTTGTTGTCCATAAGACATACTAGCTGAGTGAGCAGGGAGAGGTTCTTTATCAGTTCTCAAGAAAGGCCACGTAGTCAGTGAGTCTGGCCAGCTGCTGCTCGTTTGGAACCAGAGTGAGCGGGGGTGGATCTGTGGGGAGAGGGGCAGGGAGAGACACTGAGAACACGAGAAGTCCTTCAATGTTCCTCCTTCTGAACCTGATCAGAAAACTGAACAACAAAGACTTGCGCCAAAAGCCTTCTATTTATGACCATTAAACAGTCCCATTATACAACACTGTTAATTACTAATATGACCATATAACAGTCCAATTATACAACAATGTTAATTACTAAAAAAGTAATCAAACCCAAGACAAAGTGAAAACGTGCAAGATGAACTGAGTACAACAGAATACGGAACCCCAAACCAGAGATTATAAATCAGCAAGTTGTCCAGATAAGTGTCAGGAAATAAGCCTTTTTTAGGGTGATTGGGGGGGCTGTTCTGGAACATTTCAGCAGAATGATTCAGACAAGGGAAAATTGTCAAGTTTACACCATATGGAAAGACTGCCCCCACCTGGTTTCTGTGGCATTATCATCCGGGTGTTGGGATCTGCCTGCCACCCATGACTGACCACACCTACAGAAAATAGAAGGATTTATCCTTGCTTTTAAACAGAACATGCATGTAGACCTTTTAGAAGAAATCAATTTTATAATCAAATGTCTAAATAAGCAAATGTCCATCTTTAACAGAAGAATGGGAGAAACATTTTCAAGTTGTTCATTGAAATGTATCCTGGTTGTCCATGGTGCAAACCAAATGTACAACAAAAAAAACGTTTGAACTTATTTGGGGTTTTTGCATTAAAATGCAAAGATGGCAGAGAAACAATGATGCCAATGGATAAAAAAAAAGCATATGAGAGAAAGGGGACTACACAGATGGGAAAGAGACAGAAAGACATAAATTCAAACATCTGTATCCACTCTGTTTCAGCCCATTGTGATTTTCTACTGGGATGGCTTTGAACTGAAATGATCAGAAACAGATGCCAACTTACAAATACCTTATGCCACATATTAAAACAGGAATCAGAAGGGTGACTTAGTTCTGATGGGGGAGAAATGGTCTGCGTACATAAAGAGCTCAAGATGGAAGAGGAGCACTGAGACGCAGCATCTTACCCCTCACAGCCTCTTCAACTGAGTATCCCACACAGGAGGCAAAGTCCTCAACACTGATGGACGTGTACGCTTGGGCCACAAGGCCATACGCCCTCCTACGGGTGGAGTCTGACGCAGAGACACAGGGCACTTTAAAGATACAGTCCATGAAGGGCAGAACATGTCACATGTTCTGGTTCATGGAAATTAACTGTACATGAAGAAAATACAGGTTGCTCATTTTCAGCTGAGTGCATTAATTTATATTTATGATTATATCTTTTTTTTTTACATTTTAAATTTACATCTTAATGAATAATGATATTCATTAAGAACCTTCATGGCCACTGTGATTTGCTTTACTTCTTTAGATGGAAGTAAAGAGATGCAGCCCAGTTTGTGTGTGTGTGTGTGTGTGTGTGTGTGTGTGTGTGTGTGTGTGTGTGTGTGTGTGTGTGAGAGAGAGAGAGAGAGATACAAATTAGTTTGTAACATACATGTATATATGTAACGTGTTATCCAAGCACAGAGCAGTCACAAAGAGCCATAACAGGACCAGTCTAGAACCCAACAAGGCCACAACAGGACCGTAAGAGGAGCAGTCTAGAACCCAACAAGGCCATAACAGGACCTTATGTGTGGCCCATCTAAAACTAGGTGTGCCATGAGTGCTTTATTCCAGCAAGCGGCACTGTTCTAAAATGCTAAAGCATTTCACAACACAGATATATATATAGCCTTGATGCAAACTACAAAAGCTACCAAGTTTGAACTAGAGTTCATCACCATCAATGAAGTCTAAATGTGTTGTAAATTAGTGCATTTTACTCTGTCTGCTACCTCTCGGGGTAAAACCCTAACATGACTCACTGCTGACAGCCAGTACTGTTGGTTTTAGTGTCCTGGACATTATAACCATAGCAACAGTCTGTTTATGAACAGCTGCAAAGACAACCATGTAAATTGTTGAGGGAATGTAGTGGGGGGAAAGAGAAAAGCAGAGGAGAGCAAACTAAAAAATTTGTTTTCTGACCCATGTTGGTGAATACCAATCAGGATGGACTCATGTTGGTGAATAACAGTATGTTGACCTCTACACTAAACAGCTGCTGCATGACTTTTCAAAGGGCGAATGACTAGTAGTGTGAAGGTCTAGTGTATCTGGCAGATATTTGAGTGAACGCGTTCTGTCCCATTAGAGTAGTGTGCTCTGCTCTGTGCTCTGCTCTGCTAAGGTCATAAGCAGCTCCATCCAAGGAGTGTGTTTAAAAACATTGGCTTGTGATTATTTTAGCAACAGTCAAGCAGAATGATTGAGTGCTGGCCAACTAGAGACCCAGGAACAGGCAGTTCACTCTCCACTTTAACTAGCAACAGGAGTTGCTGAGCAAGGCAGTGGAGAATGTGGGGGAGGATCCAGAAAGCAGAGCTCCTCCCCCGTGAGCTATAGTGGTATACTAACCCTAGGTCTCCTAGCTACGTCTTAAAAATATCTTGCTGTCTTTCATTAGCAAAAAAAAGCTAAACTTGTACTTTTTGAAGACCAGCAAACTGGTGATTAGTAAATAACTTCTTAACCAGATACAAAATGTGTTAAATGGACATCAAATGTAATGTGGTAGGATAACTGATGACATCAGCCAAAAAGTAGTTATGACGACCTCTGAAATACTTTATTTCAGCATGCTGCACTCACTTTATTGTTCACACATCCCAACGATGCTTTCCTTTCATTTCTGGTATTAAGACAGCGCAACATCATCAGAATGACCTATAGTGAAAATTAACCAATCAACCAAAAATACAAAAGTAGAAAAAATCTGCACAGCAGCAGCCACCATTTGCCAGCCTACACACACTAGCATGTTGACAAGTCATTAACAAACTACACACACTGCCCACTGCCATGTTGACAGCCATTAACAAACTACTTGCAATTATTTTGCTATAGTGCTTTTCTGATTTGAGTGTTGTCCTTCACATTACATGAGCCATGAGCTCACTCACTATTACTAGAACATTTTACTCTAGTGTTTATGTCCGTTTCCATCCCCTTCTGCATCTGCATATTCCCCACTGTCGTCTGCTCCAAAGTCCATTTTAGATAACAATGCTTCAACATGTTCCGTAGATAAAGTAAAATGGTCCATTTTCTCAAACCCAGGTTCAGGCCTCTCCTCAGCTAGGGAAATCTTAGCTGCATCCTTAGTCTGTTCAATCAGGCTCTTGGAGGACTGTAGGAATTCTGCTGCACTGCTCTGCTCTAGAGCTCGAACCGCTGTGTCAGTGAGCTCTGTGGTTGCCTGAAGCCGGTCTCCATAACACCTGGCCAGCCTACGCAAGGCCGCTACCTTCTCATCCTGCGCTTTGCCAATACGCTCCAAGAGGACATTCTTCCGGTCCTCCAGTGCTGCATACAGGGAGTCGAAACGTTCCCCCAGTCTTTGCTTGGCACGGTGAGCGTTGTCCTGAACAGCTTTGCAGACCTCCTCCATCTGGGTCAGCAGTGCCTGCAATCTGCCATTTCCTGCCACCAGAGAGTCGATTGCATTGCTCAGCTCTCCCTTCTGGGCCTCATAAACACTTCCCAGCGGTGACACTTCACAGTCCTTGTGCTGACCAAATATTTTACACAAGGAGCAAGTTGGAACCTGGTGGGACACGCAATAGATGTTGACTCGTTCATCTTCGTGCACCTCACACAGAGGTTCAGTGGAGCCTGCAGCTTTGAGAGGAGCTTCTGGAGTCCTACCACTGCCTTCCTGCTGCTGTTTGTAGATGTCAATGATATTCTCTACTAGTAGGTTTCTCTGAAGTCCATGAACGCCATGACGATCAAGAACAACCTCAAAGCGGCAGGTGGGACACCTGAAGACACCGCCCGAGAACCGGTATGGATTTCGAGAGTCATACAGGTCACTCGCACATCCACGGCACAAATTATGCTGACAGGGCAGGATCACCACAGGTTTGGTGAACATTTCTAGACAGATTGGACAACTAAGCTGTTTTTCTAGACTCTCCATGGAGCCAGCTGACCCAATCAGAGAGCCAGTCCTCTGGATTTCCATTTCGGTGGCGTCTACAGTGCAGTTGCGACACTACGGCGTACACAGGTCCGTCCAGTCGTGGGTCCTGCTGGGGGCACAGCGGCCCAGGGTTTTATACAAGCCTCTTTCTGCTGGTGACACTGCCCTGATCCAACCAATCAGGGCAGAGATTCAGCTTGTTTTCAAGTTTATTTTCGGAGAAGCCACCCCCCCCAATCAGCCTGCACGTGTCACAAAGTACGTCCTGTCTCTCCCTGAGGGGCCTCACAGTGATAAACCATTTGTGCAATGACAAATATGGCCCATATGCCAGTCATAAGACTTGATTAAATTACAAAACAACTCCAAACCAGATAATTAAGAAAGTTCAATGTGTTACCTATTGTGGTGAAAGAATTGCTCTATTTGAAACATATGGATTAAAATAGACAAGATTTTAAAAAATACTCCACAAGTAAACAAACTACTTAAATGCATGCAAGTTTGAGTAAAATAATTTTTTTCATGATTTGGTTCTCATGTTTATCTTACTTAACCTATTTCTCAATCGTTAAGATGATCATTTGATGAACTGCACATACTGAACACAGCCATACGAGGAACAGTTTATATTTAACTTCTTTCCTCGGTTTGGGTGAGGTGTAGGCACATGGGGATCAAGTAATACTCAGATCAGTTTAGAGGTCATCACCTTCTCTAAAACACTGGTGCCCCCTGCTGGTACCACTGCATTTACCACAGCTTTGTAAAATCACACAAAGTAAAATCTTCATTTTTTTCCCCCCACAATATTTACCTTTTCTCACACACACACAAGCATTTTCATTTTTGAGCGTACTGATAATGAAACCACAAGTCTGTATCTCAGAAAATGAGAATGTCTTTTTTTTAAGGATGTTTAATAAAGAAATGTCTACATACTGAAAAGCAGTCTGTACAGTATATAAATTATATAGAGTCAGTACAGTCTGTACAGTATATAAATTATAGAGTCAGTACTGTATATACAGTCTGTACAGTATATAAACTCAATATTCGGTTAGGGCTCCTTCTGCATGAATTACTGTATCAATGCAGTGTGGCATGGTAGCGATCAACCTGGGGCACTCAAACTGTTAGACACCCAGACTGAGTCCAGGTTGTTTTGATAACTGCCTTCAGCTCATCTAAATTATTGGGTCTGGTGTCATCTTCCTCTTGTTTATTGAGATGCACCTGTATATAGATCAATCAGCTGCCACACAAATTCCCTTCAAACTGCCTTCATCCCTAATGGAAAAGACCCAGCAGCTCACCTGCACCACTCTCAGCTTGTTAACCCCAAGTGCGAGTGTGTGTGATGTTTGAAAGAGCAGAAACACTGCAGGTCCCCAGGTAACATCACTGCTAATATCCAGGTTGAGTCAAGTTGAGGTAGGTTTTAAGTTACAGTTGTGATCAAATTTATTCAACCCCCACTGAAATAAAGTGTTTTGGCCAGTTTGACATTGATTTTGATCATTTCAGTCATCTTATTTACAATTATATCAAAGAGGCACTTATAAATTAGACAAACATAACATAATATTTATGATGGAATAACCACAAATGTCTTTACTGTGCTCACATCATTATCAGTTTTATTCAACCCCCTAGTGACATTATTTTTTAGTACTTAGTACAACATCCTTTTCCAGTTATGACAGCTTTCAAGCGTGAAGCATAGCTTGACACAAGTGTCTTGCAGCGACCTATGGGTATCTTAGCCCATTCTTCATGGGCAAAAGCCTCCAGTTCAGTCACATTCTTAGGCTTGCGCACTGCAACTGCCTTCTTTAGGTCCCACCAGAGGTTCTCAATTGGATATAAGTCTGGTGATTGCGATGGCCACTCTAGAATGTTCCAGCCTTTCATGTTCAACCATGCTCTAGTGGACTTGGATGTGTGCTTCGGATCATTGTCCTGTTGGAAGGTCCAACGTCTCCCAAGCCGCAGGTTTGTGACTGACTCCATCACATTTTCCTCCAAGATCTCCTGGTACTGAAGGGAATTCATGGTACCCTGCACACGTTGAAGCTTTCCTGTACCATTAGAAGCAAAACAGCCCCAAAGCATAATTGACCCCCCGCCATGCTTCACAGTAGGCAAGGTGTTCTTTTGTTCATAAGCCTGGTTCTTCCTTCTCCAAACATAGCGCTGGTCCATTGTCCCAAACAGTTCTAATTTAGTTTCATCTGACCACAGTACACTGTTGTGGCTTTGTCCACATGACTTTTGGCATACTGCAGTCGACTTTTCTTGTTCTTTGGAGTCAGCAAGGGGGTGCGTCTGGGCGTTCTGGCATGGAGGTCTTCGTTATGCAGTGCGCGCCTTATTGTCTGAGCTGAAACTTCAGTGCCCACATCTGACAGGTCTTTTTTCAGTTCCTTAGCAGTCACGCGGGGATTTTTCTCCACATTACGCTTCAGGTAGCGCACAGCAGTCGCGGTCAGGATCTTCTTTCTGCCACGACCAGGTAACGTTTCCACTGTGCCCTTTAACTTGAACTTGCGAATGATACTTCCGATAGTGTCTCTTGGAATATTTAACAACTTCGCAATCTTTTTATATCCATTGCCATTCTTGTGAAGAGCAATAACCTCTTCTCTTGTCTTCTGGGACCATTCTCTTGCCTTCACCATGCTTGTAAACACACCAGTAGATGTCTAGAAGGAGCTGAGTATCACAGTCCTTTTAAATCTGCCTAATTGGTGCTTATCATGCTTGATTGCTGCTCGTTGACATCCACAGATGTTTTCAATACCTGATGGAAAACACTGGAATGAACCTCTGTTCTTAGGAGTGGTAGTCGTAAAGGGGTTGAATAATTGTGTCAATGAAGAAATCACAAAAAGGCCATTTAATACTTTATGACAAAAAAAATTGATGCTATCTTAGTTGCATTTAGTTCTTTAACAAGTCCTTGTAAGATTTCATTATGAACACAATTACAAATGTGCACTGAATTCCATAAAACCCTTCGCAGCATTGGGGGTTGAATAAATTTGATCACAACTGTAGCTTCTTTGCACCCTGTTCTTCAATAGTCCACCAAGCAAAAACATGCAGCCAACAGTGTCATCTAGGCATCGTCCTGTTACCTCTGATGAGAGTCTAGAGCAGGGGTGCCCACAGTTTTCAGCTTGCGAGCTACTTATAAGATGACCAAGTCAGAAAGATCTACCGGGGTGGCGGCGAACGTAATTTGTTGAGTGGATTGCAGATTGGCTACCGTGAATGTCAATCAAAATACAACCGTCAGTGCAGATGTGCGATTCATCTACTACTATTTTATGTGACGCGATCTACGCACATTCCTTCGCGATCGACCGACACTTCCTTCGCGATCGACCGGTCGATCGCGATCGACGTAATGAGCACCCCTGGTCTAGAGCATAGATGTCAAACTCTGGTCCACGGTGTAATTATATTTGGCCCACGAGACAATACCAAATAACTACTAGAACTTGCCCACCGTATTATACAGTGCATTTGTCGCCAATTCTCCAAATCCCAGAATGCTCTGCTGATGTTTTGGCATGTCAATCAGGACAGGACCCTTAAATAAACCTCCTCTGTTGACAGTAGTCATAGCAATCTGTGTGTAGTATTAGGATTAGCTTGTTCCATATTCAGTGTTTATGCAAAACTTGTCTGGGTCCATATAAAAAGTGTCATTGTTATATCTGGAGGAAGATGTTTTTCAATAAATATCAAATGCTGGCCTGTGATTTTGGCGAGGTTTTAAATGTTGGTCCACTATGTAGTTTGATAGCCCTGGTCTAGAGGATGACCAATGAAAACTATGGTAAGTGATGAGCTATGGTCTCTGACAAATGGACAAAAAAGTAGAAGAGCCTAATAGAGTGGAGAGAGTAGACAGTGTTGAACTGGATGATGAAAGCAGTTACAAGGAGATTCCCCTCTACGTCCTCTTAAGATCTCCACAATTTGAGACAGATGAACAATGATGCAAATCAAAATACTAACTGGTCCATTTCATGCTTAAATAATTATAATCTGGAGAATAATCAGCAATAGTGCTGATCATAATGTTTTTTCTCGAAACTGTATTACATTTTTCCTACTCTCTATTATGAGAGGTTCGATCAAAGTATAATCTGTGATGAAATTATAGTATATAGCAGTTTTTATAACAGTGATGAGCTTTGTATACAGTAAATTTGAAATTATTTGCACAAGTCTATTGTGTAAACTGTAAGTGCATAACTGATCCTAAAACTCTTGTGTACCGACTTTGGTCACCAACATTTCACATTTACCAGTTGAAATGGGATGGCATAAAATGTGGTGTCAAAGTACCTCTCAGAGATTCCATTACAGGGAGAATTGTCTCAGACCACTGGTAGCCAGCTATTGTACTATAGACGCCTGGGAAGTCTCGTTGCCAGATATGTTGTCCTACTGCCCAAACTGCTGCCAGTTCTGGGTTTGCCTGGGGGAGTAGAAACAACATTGTTATTTAAATACAAACCAGTGTAGAAATGTCCCAAGCTGCGTGATGCATTACACACAACCAAAGGAGGCTGAGGGTTTATTTGTAAAGAAAGTATCACAGCTATAAATAATATTAAGTTGCAAAATAAATTGTACTTTTAAGATACGGTCCCTTGCAAATTTATTTAAATGCAATAAAAATCCAATAATTTTAACAATTTATGTGTGTGTGTGTGTATGTAAAATACACACACACACAGGTCTCTAATTTCAAACAGCTCCACATGTTCTCGATTGGATGGAGACTGTGCCACTCTAAAACACTGCTCTTGTTGTTCAACTGTTCATGTGCATCTTGGGAACATGGCTTTTCTGAGAGGTGAATGATATCGTTCTAGACTCCCTCCCATACAGCACACCTTCATGTAAAGCTCTTAAAATCATTAACTGGCAAATGTTTCTTCTGATTACAGCCACAGAACTCTGTAGCTCCTTCATAAAATCCCTTTGCACTGTATAGCATGCGACTACCCTGTACAGGACGTCCACACACTTTGTTTCCGTGTAGGCCTAATTGACCTAGCAGTGCTCAAAGGAACATCCACACATTGTGGTATTTTGTAGTTTTCCTACCTGTTCATGTCTAACCATCACGACATTTCTTAAAATACTTTGTAATTTAATTTTCACAGTATGACCAATGGTACTTGAATTAAGGGGGTTTTTGTAATGGTTCACATGTACTGTTTTTTTGTCAGAGAATAATCTCTCCCATGAAACATCACTTCATATTAAGAAATTAAGGGTGACGTTTTTACAAATAAAAAGCATGATCCATACTCATGGGCTGAACTCCTCTGAAAGGTATTATAATACAAACTGGCGCAATGTTCAGTTATAGTTAATTATACAATATTGAGCCAGTCACTCATAAAATCCAGAAAATGTAACATATTTAATAAATAAATAATAAAAGAGCATTTCAAAAGTATATGGAACAAATTGGCAAAAAAATGGACAAACAGAAATATCAAATTTGAAACATATCCCTAATCAAGGCTTCTCTGAGTGAAATTTTGAATATTACCGTTTTAATTGCTTGTGGGATCCGCTTCCAGAGATATCTGGCATTGTTCCTGTGTAAATACAATACGGTACATTAGTTTGGAGTGTGATCAGTGTGGAAGAGAAGGCAGATATGAAGTAGGGCGGTGTGAACACTCACAGGTCATTGTGCAGCAGGTAAAGCGCCAGTAACTGCGAATACACTTGCGGAGTCGCGATGCCACCTGGAGCCTACAAGTTAGTGGTTTTCATTAAACAAAACGTAAAATTGGAAACATTGCAGTTACGACTGAAGATTACCCTTCATCCTTTAAAGCAAAAACATGACATTGTTTTTGGTAATAGAAACAGCCGGTTGTCCCTGCTAGCTTGTGTGTTGCAGTCTCTTTGTTTTCTTCTTACGGTACTTCTGTACTGTCATTAGTAATGTGCTGTTAGCTAACGTCTCTAACTAGCTAGCTTCATACAGCATATCGACACTGTCAACACAGAATAGCCCAACTAGATTAACTAGATTAGCGTTCGTTACGACCATAACCTCTGTAAACAATACAATGGTGTATCAAGGCAGCTAAACAGTTTGCGGTGCTAGCTGGTTAACTACCGATCCAGGCTGTTAAACACTGATAACCAGTTAGCTACCTAGCTAAGACGGACCCGGCAGGAGCACACGGCTAACTAGTTACCTGGACAACCAAACATGTCAAATCAGAGAAAATGGGCAAGCTAGCATAGCTACTTAGCCAGCTAACGCCGAATTACTTAGCTGGCCTACTTCACAAGAATCCCGTCTATATTCCTGTACGCCTGGGTTACCATCAGTTTACCTCCAACTCCTGCGTTTCGCACTGCTCTAGAAGTTTCTGGTAGTTTTCCCCCATCATGACTGCCACTGGCATCTTCAGGGCGCTTCGTGCTCGCGGCTACACGCCAGCGTACTGAAGGCTCGTGCCTGCCGCCAATGGAGGGCGGGGCGTGCGACACTTCTTCCTCACATAGTTTGAAATACTTCCGGGAATACTGACGCCTAAATGAAAATGAAAAACATATTTTCTTAATTACGAAATGGTTGATAATTAAGATTATTGTTTTTATTTAGATACAAATATGAATTTATGTTCGTATATTCGTATAAAATATTACATTAAATGGCACTTTATAGAGGTGTGATATGAGCAGTTGCTGAAAGCTGTTAGGCCTGAGGGATTCCCCTGAGAAAAACCTTCCAAGTTTTTTTTTTATACAAACAAAAGACGCTTGTGTTTGAATATGAATAAATACTGAGTTAATTCACAGTAGGAGATCCTTAATATGTAGCATTTTATATTTGAGTAATTATTTGTATATAAAATGCCAGTCAAAAATGTAGATCTGTGATAAACAAAACACGCTTATTGACTCCACACCAACTGGCTAAAGCAGAAACAAACAAACCAACTGCTAACTACTGGCTCCCATCTGTGTGGTTATGAAGAACCCCAACAAGGCCAAACACCATCCAGCTGCAAACCAGTAACCTGTCTGTCCATAACATAGATACTACTCACAGGAGAAGGGTATTACTGCAGGCTGGAAAACCTCCAAATGGGAGTGGCATAACTCCAAATGGGCGTGGCATAACTCCAAATGGGAGGGACAACTCTCTAGAAGGCAGGGCGGAACTCGGAGAACTTTGAGAAGTTTGGTGGGTTTTCCGGGACATAGGAATGTGTAAACATGCTGTATTAACGAAACCACAGTTATCCTGATGATACAATAAAACTATTGTTCACTTTTATATTGAATTAATTCAACACATAGCCCTGCTTTACAGATCGCGATGTCCATTTTACTTACTAAACGCGTCTAATAGTTCGTGGGTTATATCCTGGTTTAATCCGCATCGTAATCAGTACTCTGTTTAGATTTCACGTTAACTGTTTACATGTTTAGTTTTCGACTAAACTTTAAATTTAATTCCTCATCAAATCCGTCAGCACCGCCGGCGGTGGGGGCCGTCTTCGGGAGGAAGGCAGAATACTAATTTTAAATTCATTTTAATTAATTCAGCTCGTGATCAATGGGTATGCATCAGAAACCAATGATTTATATCATTTATGGACATTAGTCAACAAACGCATTGTCATCAACTTTTTGTATAACAAAAACATTTTATTGAGAAATGGTTCTTTATGCCACCCTACCTCTTTCTTCATTGTGCAGACTAGAGACGGTTGTGCCATGCAAGGAGGGACCTATTCTGCAAGGCTGTGTAGTCATTCCCTCTGGAATGTTCTCTCCCATCTCTTTTCATAAATGAACATTTATGGTTTGCATTTAATTTGAATGCAAGGTCCCATTAAGTTTTTGGTTTTACACAAGAACGAACAATTACTATGTGCATGTAGGCATTCTGCATTTGCTGTGCATAACACTATTACTTACATTTAAAATCAAACATTTCATAGCATCAAGAAAATAGGTACACCATTTAAATGTATTTATATTTAATAGTATTGTACGGTTCGCTAAAGCAAAAACATTTTTTTTTTTCTAAATGCTATCCTGATTTAAGTAACTAACTATAGCACAAAAAAAAATGAACAACTGATCTAAGAGAAGGCCACGCCCATTTGGAGTGAAGGTCGACCTGTTTGGAGTTTAGTCCCTCCTATTTGGAGCTGATCCAGCCTGCAGGAATACGTACTTGACTCACAGGGCCGGCCCTTCCATTAGGCGATATAGGCAAATGCTAGGGGCGCCGGCTGTCCAGGGGGGCGCTCGCGTGCATGCGGTTTTTTTTTTTTTTTTTTTTTTAACAAATGAACAATTAATAAATTTGAAAACAAGCAAAGTCCACATACTCATAATTTCATTGTTTAATAATATTAGACAAATTAATAATTCTTATAATAACAACAAACGACACCTATCACCCGCGCGCCAACCCGCACTCCCCCGCGCGCTCTGCGCACCTCGTTACTGTTTCTCTGTACACCACAGAGTGAGTGACATCTCCCTGTAAAGACGTCAAAAAGGCAGAAGTCCTCTGGTGCCCAGGGTAGAAAAATGAGAAACGTGGAGGAGGAAAGGCGGCAAAAAACAGGTAATATAATGGTAATATGTGGTGAATTAACACTAAACCATTGGCGAACCGTCAGGGACTTCAACGCCTTCTCTGAAGGTTAATTGATCTTAAAAAGGATGCTTTATCTATTATATGTAATATATGTTAAGAACGATTCACCAATAATTTGTATTTTTCCTATAAATCGGCTTTCAAATCCACTTTTCGTACTTGTGCTTGAAAAAAACCTCAGCGGTGAAATAAAAAATCAACCAATCAGAATATTTCACACCGTTGTTTCTAGGTAAAAGAGAGAAAGGCCCTTTTACATTGAGAGGTTTTATTATAGATTGGCAGTTTTATCAACCAATCATATTATCGAATTAGAATCATGGGGGCGTGCTCCAATGCTCTCTCAGTTTTATTTGAAACAAATCCAAAATGTTACCAATCTGTAGCTGTTGTGTTTTTCTTTGAAACCAGCTCGCTTGACTCACAACTAACACTCAATCGTCATTGTGGCTTTTTCCCCTCTGTATGATCTTAGTGAAAACCGCCACTGTCATCATACTGCCCAATCCTAGTAGGTGCTATAATTAGCTTAGCTTAAAATAAATATATACTAATATTGCGGATGCACTTTTGAAATAATAATGTTGCAGTAGGCAAATTGCCCTGATTTGCACTTGTGGTAGTTGTTGTTTTTAATTTATTTTTTTATTTATTATTAATATTTAAAAGTTGTTCTCTGCACTACATTATGTAAAATAGTTTTAAAATATTTTTTGTGCAACACCTTTATATTTATTGCTTGTTATATGGTAATATTTAAGTCATTTGCTTTTTATTTGTTTCTGTAATAGTGACACAATCAACCCGATGATTGATGATACAGGGGGCGCCAACCAAAATCTCGCCTAGGGCACCACATTGGTCAGGGCCGGCTCTGACTACTCACCATGGTGAATGATTAGAAGGAGATTAGAAGGAAACTGGTAACAACACCAGAGGATTAAAGCTCCACCTACTGACAGATAGAGCTGTCCACCAAGACTTCACTACTAGATTGAATAACTTAAACATTACCTGGATCAACTATAGCAAATCATACATTTCAATATCTCACACCTGGATGCTCCAATGCCTAGCCCTGTATAATGTCAGACCATAAGGGCATTCATTCACAGCCCAGTGAGACACTACACGGCAACTTAAATACATTTCTGTCCAGGTGTGTATATTACAGAGATGCACTGCCCCCTGCTGTTCTGCATAAACCTGAATCCTGTCAGATCATCAGTAAGAGTAGGATACAGATTCAAAGTAATCTGTCCAGGGAAACAGAGATGGGGTGAATAAAGGTTGGGTTGGGGTGGGTTTTGGGGTCGCATCCTGAGGTATTGGGGGGGGGGGGGGGGGGGGTGGTAGTGTTAAGAGGCACCATGGCAGTTGAGACAGGTTGAGACTTAGTAACAGCATAACATCAGGAGTAGGATTACCTCAGCAGTAAGAGAGAAGATTATTAGGCATGACTAAGAACAGAGAAGTGTGAATAAATAGACTATAGTGTGCAAGCATGGACTCCCGTAGATCCAGTAGATCCAGTAGCACAGCTCTAAGGGCGGAGTCAGAAGGTACACAGATGTAAGGGCGGAGCCTGAAAGTACACAGCTGTAAGGGTGGAGCCAGAAGGTACACGGCTATACGGGTGTGAAATATAGTCTGCAGAGACACAGACTTATTGTTGCACATACCTCCAAGTATGTCTCGCTGCAGCCTGCAGGAAGGCGGAGTTGGACATCCAACCCCACCCACATCCAACTCCACCCTCTAATGCGCTCTCGTGCGCCAACCCACTACTTCTTCATTCGAGAATAACTGTGTGGCACTTGAAAATACGCATAATAACTCACAAGTGTTCAAGAGACACGTCGTTGCGCTTAAATTACACATACCTCGTTTACTTTGTGTATTGTTCCACGTATGTTATTCATTATTTTTATTTATTGGGTGGCGAACGTAAAATGTTGACGGGGGGATGTAAAATGGACACAAATTAAGTATTATATCGCGATCTATCGCTCGCGGGTGGTTGGCGCCAGAGCGAACTAGTAACTCATTGAATCATATATGTAGATCAGAGGTAAATAGATTTTTTCGGCGTGAGAAATCGGATGTGTGGCGTGAGAGCGTGTGAAGACGGTCAAATGCGTGTGTCTCACGCTCAGTGCGTGAGAGTTGGCAACCCTGCTACTATAAGTACACAATTAAAATGGTAATGTTTACTGTTTACTGGTAATGTTGGTGATGGAGAAGGGGTATGTTGGTAATGTTGGTAATGGAGAAGGGGTGTAATCAGGGCTTAATTTGAGCTGGATCCTGCCGGAACAGGATCCGGGAACTCTTTCATTTTGAAGGGTGCGTTCCGGGAACTGTCTGCCTCGATCCGGTAACTTTCAAGCCTACCAATTATAAGTTATGAAGAAATCTGTCTGCGTTGAACCAATTAATTGAACAAATAATTCTATAAAAGACATTTTTAAACACAAAATCCACATTCCTAAATCACATAAGAGCTCTCCTTTTTAGCTATGCCTTTCCGTGTCTCCCATAAAGCTAGTTATACTTTCGTGAGTGACCGTAGCGCGCGACTCCGCACACATCGCGCGCGTCACATTTTTTAGTGTCCTCCTGAAACGATGTGTGGTAGTATAAAGAAACACCCCTCAAAAACAGGGGAAGGAACATTTACCTGACCAATTTTAATGTTGCTTTGTGTTTCAGATTTGAAAAGTGCTAGAATTTAGGCTAAAGTACTTGAAAATGCACTTAAAATGCACTTCTGCACTTAAAACACTTATAAAACACTAATTAATACACTAAACTAAAACACTAAACAATAATTTTAAAGTAATTTATATATATACGAATTGGCTTGTTATTTTGACATTTGTGCGCCTAAGCGTTGGGCTTTGTGTGCGATCCGGTGACATAGGCCCTTTTCACACTTCCGCATTTTTTCTTCCGGAAGCTCTCGTTGCAGGGTAAAGTTACTTCCTTTACACATTAAACAATGGCAGAGTCCAATAACAAGAGCTTTTGCAGTGCACCAGGGTGCTCGATCTCGAAGCCAAAACAGTTGTATCTCAGTTTCTATGGTTTTCCGGCTGACGACGAGCAGAAAAGAAAATGGGTTTGTGCAATTAGGAGGGATGAAGGGGAAAACTTTGTGATACGGAGCATCTTTGTGTGTAGCCAGCATTTCACTGCTGCAGACTACATAGCAGTTCCCAGTACTGTTACTGTCCCCAGTACTGTTACTGTTCCCAGCCGGTTTCAGTGGAACAGTTGCTGTCCACGTTTGAAAGATCAAGCTCTCGGCTGGGAGTACACGTACGTCCGCTAGCATCTAGCTGTTACCCGCTAGCATCTAGCCCCGGTTCGCTAGCTTCTAACTCCGGTTCGCTAGCTTCTAGCCGTGATCCGATAGCTTCTAGCCCCGGTTCGCTAGCTTCTAGCCGTGATCCGATAGCTTCTAGCCGTGATCCGATAGCTTCTAGCCCCGGTTCGCTAGCTTCTAGCCCCGGTCCGATAGCATCTAGCTCCGGTTCGCTAGCTTTTAGCTCCGGTTCGCTAGCTTCTAGCCCCGGTTCGCTAGCTTCTAGCCCCGGTTCGCTAGCATCTAGCCCCGGTTCGCTAGCTTCTAGCCCCGGTTCGCTAGCTTCTAGCCCCGGTTCGCTAGCTTCTAGCCCCGGTTCGCTAGCTTCTAGCCGTGATCCGATAGCTTCTAGCCGTGATCCGATAGCTTCTAGCCGTGATCCAATAGCTTCTAGCCGTGATCCGATAGCTTCTAGTCGTGATCCGATAGCTTCTAGTCGTGATCCGATAGCTTCTAGCCGTGATCCGATAGCTTCTAGTCGTGATCCGATAGCTTCTAGTCGTGATCCGATAGCTTCTAGTCGTGATCCGATAGCTTCTAGCCGTCATCCGATAGCTTCTAGCCGTCATCCGATAGCTTCTAGCCCCGGTTCGCTAGCTTCTAGCCGTGATCCGATAGCATCTAGCTAGAAAAGAGCAAGCTCTCGGTTGGCAGTACACCACGAACATCTACTAGCCGAGAGTTTGCTCTTTCAAATGCGGACAGCAACTGTTCCACTGAAACGGCTCTGAAACTAGTTGTGATCCGCTAGCATCCAGCTCTGCTCGGTAGCATCCAGCTCTGACCATCACTTTGCTGTCGACTATATTGGACACTGAATAAACAATAACACGTAATAACTTGGTGTGTGTCATGAACTTTATTGATACTGATGTAAACCAAACAATCAATAGCTGACGTCCCTTGGCTTGCTAAAGCTGGGCGTACACTGTACGATATTTTAAATCATGTACTCAGCTCCAGCTCAAACTACGACTAAATTGCAGGGAGAGTCGGCTCGTGGAGCTGCTTCAACAGTGCGATACTCTCACGAGGAGCGATTTGAATTTCAAACATGTTTGATATTCTTGCGACGCTGCGATTTCTGATCGGGAGTTGGTCGTGAGGTGTGAATCTCTCCTCGTTTACCTGTGTAAACTACACGATGCACGACACGCGATTGAGCCGAAACTCAGCCCGATCGCAAAAATAGTCGCACGAGTGAAAAATCGGCTGAAAATGGGCCAAAAATCGCACAGTGTACGCCCAGCTTAACCTAGCTAGATATTGTTAACTAAAGCTGTCAGTATCATATGTAATATTATAATATATATCATAATAATATAGACTGTTTTACCACTCCGTAGGATGACTAATGGAACCAGCTATACCTTAAATAATAGTTAGTTACCTAGCTAGTGCTAGCTGGTGTTAGCTTACCCTGGTATAAGTGAATAAATTATTCTACAAACAATTTGTAGCCTCTATTTAACTTGGAACCGTTCGTTGTTGAATGTTCTCCAACGATACTGGAAACGTATTTAAAATTCAGTCTCGGCAGCGACGACAGGGATGAAGTAAATGCTGAGATGAATTGACAACAACTATCTTCTGCGAGTACCGGAACATGTTTTACCCGGCGGTGACGTATTTCCGTTTTGTTGTGAAAAGGGCCTATTGTTGGCCTCAGTGACCCCTTGTCTCATGCCGCTGTTTGCGTTCCGGCATCGTTTGATTTACAAATTAAGCACTGGGTGTAATAGTAATGTTGGTGTTTAGTGTACTCAAGCAGCCCAGCCCACTTTCGCAAATGGCGACACACCTGAGCAACTCTAGTGATATGGCAGTGTTGTAGAGACCAAGAGTGGCACGATGAACACTATTCTGACTAAGGGCTAAGCACATTATGATGTTGCCACCACGCACCCCAGGGACACTGACGATGGCTCAGTGTCTTATCATGTGCCTTTCCCTGTGCCTTGTTTTAGTAAAGTTGTAAAGGAACTTTACAACCACTGTTGCTACATTAATATTTATTTTATTGCTGTACCTTTGGGTAAGAGAGTAATGTAATTTCAGTCATTTTGTCACGTAGGGCTACGCCCCCCTCTCCCCGCTGTCACTCCAACTCTCTGTTCCTCGTGGATTTGTTATTCCCTGCCTGTTTATCCCGCCCAGCTCGTTGTCTCCGTGATTCCTTGTTTATTACCACGCCCCCTTGTTATCACCGTCACCTGCCCTTCGTTTAATGTCATTGTATTTTAGTCCCGTCAGTCCCCAGTCGATCATCCGTGATTTTGTCATTCCCGTTGGTTCATGCTGTTAGTCTACTCTGTGCTTTGTTCGTTTGGTCTTTCTGTCGGTTCGTGCGTTGTTCGGTCAGCCTGTTTGTTCCCTGGTCTGTGAGTCTTCCTGTTCTGGTCTCGTCATGCCTGTCTACATTTCTTGTGCTGATTGCCCACACGTTATGACCCCTGCCTGTTCCATCGACTCCGATTTTGGTATTCCCTGTATTAAATCTCGCTCATCTCTGCATTTGTGTCTGTCTCCTCGCTCCGTGGCGCGAGCCACGTTACACATTTGTATGTCCTGTACATATTCAGAACTGTCAATTAAACTATTCTAGAAACATCTAAAAAGATTGTTCTAAGACTTAAATTATTCATGTGGGATAATAAAGAAAAACATACATTTTGGTCAATAACATGTGAGTGTTTTTCTTGGCATCTGTTAAACTAATTAAAATCTGGAAGTTCTGGAAGTTCTGTTTACTGGAAGCAAAAACAGTACGAGTTTTGAACGTAACATGGGCGTGGCTTCGGACTTGAGAAGAGGGTGGAGTTGGATGTGGGCAGGGTTGGATGTCCAACTCCGCCTTCCTGCAGGCTGCAGCGAGAGGCTTCTCCATACTTAGTGCCTCACAAGAATGACAACTTGCAAATATATTGCCACTAGGGGGCGTCCAGTGTGGTGGGAAAGACACTGTTGAACACAATACTTAAAAGTATGCTACAGTTGTCTGTATCTGCTTACCATTATTACACATAACATGTGGACAACATATTCTTCTGCTCCTCTTAGAATTAAAATAGTGTATATGATCTACACTTGATTCTCTTCTGAAGGTGTGGTTCTGTGGAAACCAAACTTATGTGATGTGGCCTAGATCATTCCAGGCCTATTTTAGGACATCTGTTCAGCTGACAGCCTGGCTGTTATATTATTAGCTGCAATCCTATACTGGACTTACACAGTGTAAAATCATTTTCAGCCTCATTCAAAGCCAACAAACTTGGCCTCAAAAGAGTATTGAGACCAATAAAGAACAGTTGTAATGTCTTCAGATATAAGGTTGGATTATTCTGTGGACTCAGAATTTGTACAGACATTAATAAAGAATTTGGATAAGAAGGACTTTAAGAGTGTGGAGACCCTCCTCAAAAATATAACCAAAGAAAACCCAGATGCTATTATTGAGTTGTCCAATGATGACTGGATGAAAGACCCTAGTGTTACGCTTCCTCCAGCTGTGTTGGTGGGTGAGTCCTAAATACCAAACGTGTGTATTCTTCCGCTAGCTTTGTTGGTGGGCGATGCCTAAAAAAAGATAGCTAGATCTTTTTCTAAAAAAGAGCCACTAGGACAGACTCTCTGTTTAATTACTGCACGAGGAGGGACAACAAATTACGTGCACATGGCTAATGAAACAATACATACATGATTGACAAGTGGGGGCAGGGCTAACGGTGACAATAAGACTCCACATTTGACTGGTTTTGTATGTGTTTTGAATATTTTGAAGTGTCATTATGTAGAAAGTTAATATATTTTTGAGTCAGTAGTGTGTTTTACCAGACTGGGATGCATTTTGGTGTGCTGAGTTTAGGATTTTAGATCTGTGTTTCAATTTTTGACAAACATTAGGTTTCATTGTTTGTAAAAAGTAGTATTTTAGGAGTTTCAAACTAGTTTTTGCATGAGAATTCAAGAATCATGTTGCATATAAAGTTCAGTACTAAAAGGTCAAAACATTAAACCCTACGTTTGTCTAGTCAGTGCTGATCATTGTTTTCACAAACAGCTTCGTTTACTATTGTGTCTGTGTTATCTTCGGTGCTATTTTACTGTTTACTGTTTTAATGTTTTTGTATATGTCTGCATGTTGGCTGTGTTCATGTCTCGGATTCCATTACGGATTTGACCACTGCATGTTTGTATGGCCCTAATTATTGATTAATTATTGATTGCCCTTTATTAAATCTCACTCTTCTCAGCGTGTGTCCACCTTATTGCTTCATGACACCAGCGACGTTACACTAATAGACACTACAGAAAACAAGAAACATAATGTACATTTATTGCGTCACAGTGTCATATATCCATCCATCCATCCATTGTCATCCGCTTTATCCGGGTTCGGGTCACGGGGGCAGTAGCCTAAGCAAAGAAGTCCAGGTTTCCTTCTCCCCAACCACCTCTTCTAGCTCCTCTAGGAGGATACCAAGACGTTCTCAGGACAGCCGAGAGATATAATCTCTCCAGCATGTCCTGGGTCTTCCCCGGGGTTTCCTCACAGTTGGACATGCCTGGAGCACCTCCCTAGGGAGGCGCCCAGGTGGCATCCGGATCAGATGCTCGAACCACATCATCTGGCTCCTCTCTCTGGAGGAGCAGCGACTCTACTCTGAGCCTCTCTCGGATGACCATGCTCCATACCTTATCTCTAAGGGAGAGCCCAGACACCCTGCGGAGAAAACTCATTTCAGCCGCTTGTATTCATGATTTCATTCTTTCGGTCACTACCCAGAGCTTGTGACCATAGGTAAGAGTCAGGACGTAAATTGACCAGTAAATCGAGAGCTTTACCTTTTGGCTCAGCTCTCTCTTCACCACAACAGTCCGGTACAGCGTCCGCAATACTGCAGCCGCAGCACCGATCCACCTGTCAATCTCTCGTTCCATCCTTCCCTCACTTGTGAACAAGAACCCGAGATACTTGAACTTCTCCACTTGAGGCAAGAACTCTTTCCCGACCCAGAGAGGGCATTCCACCCTTGTCTGACTGAGTAGCATGGTCTCAGTTTTAGAGGTGTTGATTCGCACTTGGCTGCAAACTGATCCAGCAAGAGTTGTAGGTCCTGGCCAGATGATGTCAACAGGACCACATCATCTGCAAAAAGGAGACACGGAATCCTGAGGCCACCAAACCGAACCCCCTCCACCACTTGGCTACGCCGAGAAATTCTGTCCATAAAAGTCCAACTCCCACCGGGAACCAGTCTGACTTACTGCCAGTGGTGGACGAAGTACACAAACCACATACTTGAGTAAAAGTACATATACCCAAGGTAAAACATTACTCCAGTACAAGTAGAAGTCCTCCCTTTAGACTTCTACTTGAGTTAAAGTACAAAAGTAATGGCCTTCAAATGTAGTTAAGTATTGAAAGTAACGTTCCATCAGTTAGGCTCTATCAATAAAGCTTTAATATCCTGTTATCTTTATACCATGGCTCTTGCATACCATGGCTCTTGCATAATCAACTCATTTATGTGGACAGGCTCGACTCTTTGTACACAAATATTTTAATATTATTAATTCTATGTTTATAGTGTTAGGTTTTTTTCTTTTGTTTACTAAAATTATCATAAGCAGAAAACACAGAAGGTATGTGATTTCTATTTGGTAACACCAAGTGGCTATAAAGTAACTTCTTGCGAACAAGCAATATTTTGTTTAAAGATATATTTGCAATTGTACATCCAGATATCAATTTCCTTCTATTTGATGAATAAAATAAACATTCCCTGTATTTTACTGCACCATAAAAATAGGATACAGAATAATTTAGTTATTGTAGAATACTTTAGATAGTTTTAGCATAGGCAAAATATTAACTAGCAGCTACCTGCTAACCTAATGTAAAGTGCTGTTTAAATGTTTATTGTTTTACAATATCCATGCATTCAGCAGAAAGCTCCAAATACTATGGACTATGGTAAAACAAATGCCAGTTAGCTAACATGTATACAATTGTAGCAGAGTGTATTCTGTTTAGGAAAACTGACAGGGAAGAGTTAACAATGCTTTTTGTCCCCTGGGGGTTGCACTAGTTTTGGAGGAGAATTCTGGGAGAGCGCCTGTGAGTGGGAAGAAATATTTCTTACATACACAAAGAAACGGTTTGCTGCAAGATGTTGTTAGATTTCTTATTAAGGTAAATGACCAGTAGGCCTATGAAATTATCTTACCTCTACATGCTTCCTTAAATTGGATGGGAATTTTTGGAGGAAGAAATCATATGATACTGAGGCAGTCAGAGAAGGCACTTGAAATTGAATGAGTCTTTTTTCCTCGACTACTTTAAAAAGGCCATGGATTTTGTGGCGCATTACAATCCGTAGATTCATCAATTTTAAGTGGGTATATTTTCTTTCAAACTTATATGCTGTTGCGTTACTGTTGAACTGAATGCTGATTGGTGCGCTTGCAGCGCAGTTGAACTGTACGCAGATTGGTGCACGAGCTTTGCACTTCTTTTGTTTTGACGAAGTAAAAAGTAAGATATTTCACTTTCAAATGTAGTGGAGTAAAAGTAAAAGTTTTTAAAAAGGGAAATACTTGAGTAAAGTAAAAAAACACAAAAAATTACTTAAGTACAGTAACAAATTAAATTTACTTGTTACTGTCCACCACTGCTTACTGCCGACCATGCGAACCAAGCTCCTGCTCCGTTTGTACAGGGACTGGATAGCTCGTAGCAGCGGGCCCTGTACCCTATACTCCCAGGGCACCCCCTAGAGCAGGGATGTCAAAGTCAAATACACAGAGGGCCAAAAAACCAGATTTGCTACAAGCCGAGGGCCGGACTGGTTCAATGTTTATTAAAACATATTGAAATGATTGCACATAGCCTATTGAACCAAGACCTAACACAGTGTATATTATTTAATGCTTAAATGAATAAAGCAATGTTTTCTTATGGATCTGTCAGTAATTTCAAGTGAAAACATTTTTCAACAAGCAAACAGATAAAAACAAACTTCCTTCAAAGAAAACATGTCCTGTACATTAAATTAATAATAAAGGTTTGAAAAGTGCTGGAATTTAGGCTAAAGTACTTGAAAATGCTTGAAATTGTAACTACTTCGTTTCACAACCAATATCTGTCTGACTGAACAGATGTATCTTGTATTACGTTAACAAATACGAGCCTCTTGTAATTCCAGGATGAAACATGAGAGAACGTGAAGACGTCAAGATTGGGCGTTTTGAAAATAAACAACCATTAAATAATGTGAATAAAAAAGCGAATTATTTTGAATCATTTCAACTATATGTATAAATATTTAACTTAATTAAGTTTAACTGGTGCACGCAGTTACAAAATTCGAGAGGTGCACGACCTTGCGAATCGACAGCGCACGACGCCCTTGCGCATGGGCGGAGTCACTGCGATTATGTCATTTTCGCCGCGCAGACCCTCGCCGCTTGTGCGCGCTGCAGTGACTGCGCAGGCTACCGTTGCATTGTGGGGAATGTAGTGTTTGTGCGTGCAAAACACCATCGGGCGGCTGTGGCCTGCGGGCCGGTTCTAATAGTAATTAAATATCATCCAGGGGGCCATAGATAATCAATTCGCAGGCCGGATCTGGTCCGCGGGCCTTGACTTTGACACATGTGCCCTAGAGGAATCCCAGAGGGACACGGTCGAATGCTTTCTCCAAATCCACAAAACACATGTGGACTGGTTGAGAAAACTCCCGTGCACCCTCTAGGACCCTCGCAAGGGTGAAAAGCTGGTCCAGTGTTCCACGACCAGGACAGAACCCACATTGTTCCTCTTGTAACTGAGATTCGAATATCGACCGGACTCTCTTCTCCAGTACCCCTGCATAGACCTTGCCGTGGAGACTGAGGAGTGTGATCCCCCGATAGTTGGAGCACACCCTCCGGTCCCCCTTCTTAAAATGGGGAACCACCACCCCGGTTTGCCTGTCCAGAGGCACTGCCCCCGATGTACACACGATGTTGCAAAGATGTGTCAGCCAGGTCAGTCCCACAACATCCAAAGCCTTAAGGAACTCAGGGCGGATCTCATCCACCCACGGAGCCTTGCTGCCCTGGTCACCTCAGCCTGAGAGATGGACAAACCCCCGTCCAAGTCCCCCAACTCTGTTTCCTCTATGGAAGACGTGATGGTGGGATTGAGAAGATCCTCGAAGTATTCCTTCCACCGCCTAATGACATCCCCAGTCGAGGTCAGCAGATCCCTAGCCCCACTGTATACAGTGTTGGTCGGGAACCACTTTCCCCTCCTGAGTTGCCTGACGGTTTTCCAGAATCTTCTCGGAGCCAAACGAAAGTCATTTTCCATGGTCTCACAGAACTCTTCCCACACCCGAGTTTTTGCCTCCGCAATTATCAAAGCCGAGATCCGCTTGGCCCTCCGGTACCTGTCTGCTGCCTCCGGAGTCCCACCAGTCAATCAGGCCTGATTTCTTCAGCATGACAATTTCCCTTACCTGAGGTGTCCACCATCGAGTTTGGGGATTGCCGCCACAACAGGCACCGACAACCTTGCGGCCACAGCTACAGTTCGCCGCATTGACTATGGAGGCGCGGAACAAGCCCCATTCTGACTCAATGTCTCCGGCCTCTCTTGGGATGTGGTCAAAGCTCTGCCGGATGTGGGAGTTAAAGACCTTTCTGACAGGTTCCTCTGCCAGACATTCACAGCAAACCCTCACGATACATTTGGGTCTGCCAGGTCGGTCCGACATCCTCACATGCCATCTGATCCAACTCATGACTAGGTTCCCCCAGCAGAACAATGGGGCACCTTCCAGTATCTCCTCCAAGGACTCCAAGAAGTCCGGGTCCTTTGAACTGCCATTTGGTGCATAAGCATAAACAACAGTCAGAACCCATTCCCCAACCCGAAGGGGCAGAGAAGCAACCCTCTTGTCTACCGGGGAAAACCCCAACACACAGGCAGTGAGCTGGGGAGCTATCAGTAAGCCCACTCCAGCCCTCCGCCTTTCACCCTGGGCAACTCCAGAAAAGATCAAAGTCCAGCCTCTCTCGAGAGGATTAGTTCCAGAACCCAAACCATGTGTCGAGGTGAGCCCAACTATATCTAGTTTGTATCTCTCAGCCTCGCACACCAGCTCAGGCTCCTTCCCAACCAGAGAGGTTACGTTCCCAAGAGCCAGCTTCAGTAACCGAGGATCAGTATGCCAAGGATCAAACTGACTACACTAATTTTGTTCATTGAAATAAAGAGCAATGTTCTTTGTGACACAATTCTTAAACTCCTCAGTACCAGCTCCTCTAGCTTGTTGAAGAACAATACTTTGCTGTCTGTATACCACTTCTCATTACGGTTAGCATTAGGGTTAGGGTTAGCATTAGGGTTAGGGTTAGCATTAGGGTTAGGGTTAGCGTTAGGGTTAAGGTTATCATTAGAGTTGGGGTTAGTGAACTTTTGATGTCTGGCTGGTTAAGTGCCTAAAGTTCTGCCTGTACACCTCAGGCTCCAACTCATATACGATTGTAAACATGCAGAGACATGGCAGACACATGGCTAGAACCCTGCCTGTCAATTGGAAAGGATTACTGGGATAAGGATTACTGGGATTAAGATTGCTGTGTATCATCAGCACAGCAGCAGGGGAATGTCAGTAGCAGGAGGGCATGTGCTCTTGGCATTATGATGGTGACACTCATGTTGCATGAAACTTGGATCTGACATTGAAAATGTTATCCCTGACAACATCAGGAAGATTCAATAATCTAGGCATACAGGTTTCCCAGGCAACATCAGGATAAATAAATTGTGTTTTTCACTGAGAGCTGTTGGATAGAAGGTTAAACTGCCATGCACCGGTCCTGACCACTCCCCAGATTCTTGGACCATGTTTTATCCAGTCTGACTGCAGGACCATGCAATCACACTGCTATTTTATCTTATGCCAGTTGCTATTTGCAGAGCAACACAATGGTGCTGCCAGAGCCAGATCACTCAAACTGGCTTTGCATTTGACATGTTTATAACACTGACCTCTCCGTTTTGACTGGGTCTCTAGTCAGTGTGGATTACAATGATGAAGTCAGTCTGTCATTTGAACAGTGAGACTCTCCAACAATCACATGTTGTCTGTGCTAAAAATACAAATGTATCAGCAGTGATAATATAAATAAACTGGCAGATAACAGTCCAGCCAGGCAGGTAAAGTGGTCTCTGTAGCAGTTATGTGCTCTACATATGAGGAAACATATGTTGTGAGTGATGTAGTGAAGTCTACATGCCTCACAGACAGAAAACAGTATTCTTCAGACAGTACAAAGAACACCAGCAAGGAAAACTACAGGCAGCCAGGAGTGGATTTCCTTTGTCCCCCTGTCCTGGTGCAGATGCTGGGTCACCACTGGAAATACGTGCAGAATGGCTTCTCTGACACTGAGGAGTTAAATAAGATTCTAGTGTTCCAAAGTAATGAGCTGTTGTGGACTGCAAAGAAACGTGGTGAGTTTGTGCTGGCTCAAAATGACATGACAAAAACAGACGACAACAGGGTGTAACCTGGCAGGAAACTATAGTTTTACAGCATTTTAAGTTATTTTCAGTGATTATATCTATATTCATAGATTTAAAAAGCTGTAAATGACTTGTTGTTCAAAATTGTTCAGAAGTGATGGAATGAGGCTGTAATAGGAAATGTCTTCTAAAGGAAATAATAATCGAGGAGGTTAGTTAAACTGCTAAACCTATTTGATCACAAATGGTGATCTTACAGGCATTCATGTAAGTAATCAAAAACACAGACCAGTGTTCTTTATCAAAGTAAGGAACTCTAGGTGTTATACATAGAGTATCTTCATATATATCTTCATATCTTCATTTGCTTATATGCTTTTGTAATTAGGATACATCAAGTCCTATAAAAATCATCAAAGCCTAATTGAAAACTTTTATTTCCTTTATTGTGTAGAACATGTACAAATGTATGTCACCATAATGTAAGATTCCCAGCTTCCATGGTCTCCCACTTCACTGGACACACTGGAGCAAGCAGCTCTAGTATAGGCATGTTTACATTGTAGAAGCTTCAGAAATTTTCAGGGATGGTACAAAACCATGGTAACCCTAACGCTTAAAAGTAAGAATGCATTGTAATATATGTTCAGAATATAACCTGCCCCGACTTTATAGATGCAGCTGCCTGAAATAAAAATGTGAATGCTTGAACACAGGTCATTCTGAAGCAGGGATGTGAAGGCTTGCTCTGTGAATACTGTGTTAATAACGGTAATAGTTCAGGACTATAGTTCAGGTAATAGTTCATAAAATAGTTCAGAGATTTAAGACATGGTGGCTTGGTGGTTAGCACATTTGCCTTTCAGCACTGGGGTCTTGGGTCCCTATCTGAGTGGGGTTTCCATGTTCTTCCGGTGTCTGCGTGGGTTTCCTCCCACAGGAAGGAAAAAAATACATGGAGGTTAGATAAATTGGTAGTCCCTGACAAAAATTTGAGTGTCTATGAATTCTTCATGTCCAAGAAAAAACAGTGTCTGAGTGTCTATGAGTGTGCTTGTATGCCTAGAGGTGCTCTGTCACTAGGGTCTGTCCTACTCTCCCCTTCCTGCACCCCATTCAGTCCCCCAGGGGGCTGTGGATTCCGGTAGAGAGTACGCTGTGGGCAATTGGCTGCTGCTTCTTGTCGGTGTTTGATTGTTCGGGTAAGACTTGTACCTGTGTTAAAATTGTAAAGCGACCTTGGGTATCTTGAAAGGTGCTATATAAATTAAACATTCATTCATTTACAGACACAAACCACTGAAGTGTTTCCTAACAGTGCAGCTGGTTCCTGATCCTCTTCTGATGTAGCTTAGACATGATTGTTGTGTTTGTTGTGTTTCATTGTAGTATTATGGGTTCACAGTCAAAAACACAGAGCTAGATCATGTACAGTCTAATGCTTTGTAAAGCTTTTGGGTTTATTATGTAGAGAATATAGAACACAGACTTACATATTTACAGCTTGGCAGGATTGATGTGCTCTCATACATCAACTGCTAATATGTGGTATTAAGCAGACGGAGTGAACAACAATGGATTTGCTATTAATAGAAGAACAAAAGTGCTCGGAGCCCCAAGAATTCATGGCTCATGAACTATAAATGCACACGAACTATAAATGCACACAAACTATAAATGCACATGAACTATAAATGCACATGAACTATAAATGCACAAGTCAGAGAGTTAAGAGGAAATGTTGGGAAAACTCCAGTTGGAGCTACTGTACAGCTGGATGGATTGCGAGCCTTTCTGGATGTAACTGGCCATCATTCACAGCACAAGGAACAAGGAAAAGCTGATATTCACTTCCTGAAGCTCTACAGGGCCATCGTTATGGGAGACGCCAGGGGTCTTCGTACCTTTTTGAAGAGAAACTATATAGATGTTGATGTGTTTTACAGTGTGAAACATAAGGAGCTGCAGTGGCAAACAAACACAGAAACCAAATTTGGACTTTTGGGTAAAACCAGACCTTTATCATGCCGGTAGAGTGGGAGGGGTTTAATATGAATAAAGTGTTATTGTATTGCTTTGAAAGTATGTTAAAGTTAATGATTTAATTAGTTCAAAGCATTATGCATTTATATTATATTGTGCATTTATACTGTATTATGCATTCATATTTGTATTATTGTGTGTTGTTTCTTACTCTTGATTTTCCATAGACTTTTATTTGACTTTTAGTGAGTTTCTTGACACTTGTCAGGATAGCATATAAACTAGAAGGAGATCAGTTTGAAGATCACTATGATCATCAAATGAACATGCAAGCTTTACTTACTCTTTATTCAATCTTGCTTTGATTTCAGATCCATTTGTGTGTGTCCATCGCAATGGCTGCTATGCACTCAGAAATCTGGGTTGACATGTCTGTGATTATGGCATCTAACTGTATTTTTGTCAAATGGATCTTTGTGCTGTCCAGATATATTTTATTATTGATTACTCACACTATATAGGACGTTGCTATAGTAATATTCCAGACAGAGGACTCACACTGCTAATGCTACGCTGCTCTACTCAACTCTGCTCTAGCCAACTCTACTCCACTCTGCTCTACTTAACTCAACTCAATTCTGCTCTGCTCAATTCTACTGTATTCAACTCTGCTCTGCTCTACTCTACTCTGTTCTACTCAACTCTGCTCTACTCTCCTCTAATTTGCTTTACTCTGCTCTGTTCTTTTTGCTCTATGCTACTTTGCTCTGCTCTATTCTATCCTACTCTACTCTACTCAACTCTACTCTGCTCTATTCTGCAGGACTTTGGTCTTTGCAATATAAGCAGGAACTGACGAGTCCACTGTGCATCGCTGCAGCTCAAGGCTTTAAAGAGTGCCTCCAGTATTTGCTTGAGCATGGAGCTGACCCCAACCTCAGCGCCGGAGGAAAGGCAGCCCTTCACGAGGCATGTGCAAATGCCAACACCGAGTGTGCAGAGCTGCTCTTGGAGCATGGAGCCAACCCTAACCAGCTGACAGAAGATGGACTGACACCATTACATCTCTGCAGAACACCTCAGTCCCTCCGGTATGACTTATATAGAGTAATCAATGCCAGTAGTTTCATTCATTAAAGTACGTAACATAATAATAGTAATATATTGATTTGGATGTGTCATAGAGCTTTTTTTGCCTTCTGCAGTTTAGGCTGAATACATGTGAAGACTGCACATGTACTTTAAGAATCACAAACTTCATTACAAATAATGAATTCTTTGTAACAAGGAGCAGTTCAGTCTTGAAAGGAAAACAATCAATTGTTTATGTTAAAATGTTCTGCGTAAGGTAACCTCAGTGTCTGATTGGCTGCTAAAAGTGTCTCACAGTTTCTTCCTATTGGCTGCCAGCTGGTTAGATGGGTGGTGTAGCTGCAGCAGACAGGACTGGGGTCCTGTCTCACACTTACTCCAGCAATCTTCCTGCTTTTCCCCCATGTCAGCATTGACACATATAGCTCTGAGAAACGTATCGTGTGTACATATTGACAACAACAGGCAAATACATTGTTCCAGAACAAGAAACACTCCCATATACCATAAAACCCTAATGAGAGAGCCTAATGTGTTTAGAAAGCAGTTCACCAATGTTTTCCCCAGTCTACCACATCTGACTTTAACCTAAATCAAGCTCTTAATGTTTATTTGTGTGTCAGAAACCATGAAAAACACCATCTTACTTAAGAAACTTTGAATTTTAACACATACAACTTTCTTTTTCAAAATAGCTGTGCTAAATATCTGATACGTCATGGTGCCAGGGTGGATTTTCCCAGTGAAGAGGAGGAAGAGATTCCATTACATGTGGCAGCAAGGCATGGCCTTTTGAAACATGCCCAACTTTACTTGAGATATGGAGCACATATCAATCACACCAGCAGCTCTGGTGAAACTCCGTTAGGGGTCGCATGTGGTGAAGAGCAGGAAAAGATGGGAGATCAGGAAGACCAATGCTGCCATACTGAAATCTGCCGTCTTCTTTTGACTTACGGAGCTAACATTAACCTAGCTGACAAGGAGCGTCGCACTCCTCTGCATAAGGCAGCCCGCAACGTCCAGATTAGTGTGGTGCAGCTTCTATTGGACCATGGGGCAGACATCAACGCCATTGACTACAATGGCTGCTCACCACTGTCTGCTGCACTGCAGAGTTGCGTAGTCAATCAGGAATGGCAGCCACATGTTGTTGTACAGATACTGTTAAACCGTGGCTCCAATAAAGTGTGGCCACAGTCACTGCTTAAGGTTGGTAATCTGTTATTAAGATGATTCAATAGGCAATTCAGTATGTGTTCATGTAATTGAGTATGTGTCTGTGTAATTGAGTATTTGGGTTTTGTAGTTCATTATGTGTTTGTGTAAATCAGTATGTGTGTAATTCAGTACGTGTTTATGTAATTCGGTATGTATTTGTGTAATTCTGTATGTGTTTATGTAATTCAGTACGTTTTTGTGTATTTCAGTATGTGTGTGTAATTCAGTATGTGTTTGTGTAATTCAGTACGTGTGTAATTCAATAAGTGTTTATGTAATTTAGTATGTATTTGTGCAATTCGGTATGTTTTGTGTAATTCAGAATGTGCGTTTATGTAGTTCATTATGTGTAATTCGGTAAGTGTTCATATAATTCAGTATGTGTTTAAGTAATTCAGTAATTCAGTTGTCTTTTTAAGGTGACTAGCTCTTACATTCTAAATTTATAATGTTTTACTGAATACTAAATATCTTCCAATTATATTGACTTATTTGTTGATTTATTTTGTTGTTGTTGTTAAGGTCTTAACAACCTGTGCAGCAGCACCTAAAACATTGGAGGTTCTACTCAATTCCTACGATGATGTTCCAGTAACATGTAAGTGGGCTGAAGCCGTTCCTGAAGATGTTTTCCATGTAGGTGGTGATGTATTTCTTTTGTTTTCAATATTGTGTTCTCACTATCACTCAATATTAGAATGTGGAAAATTCTGCATATTATAAAGTAGAACTAACTAAACTCATATTTATTTCTCCAGATTTACAGGCCATTTTATGAATCTCTCTTTGCACTGGAATATAAACCACGCAGTTTACAGCACCTGTGTAGAAGTACAATACGAAAACTCTACGGAAAATACTGCTACATATTTGTACACCAGCTTCCTATTCCAAGGCCATTGCAGGAATACCTGCTGCTGGAACCTCAGGGCTACATCTGTTAGAACAGTGTAAGGCAGCTTTAACTTTTGGCTTCAATCCAACAAAACAGTCGTAGTGGCACTTCTGAGGCAGCAGGGCATTCAATTATTAAGCATGTCAGATTATGCTTCATTTAGTTCTATTGTCTGTGCTATATAATCACTATATTTTAGTGAATTACGGTGACAAAATTTATCATTTGTATACACAGACCTGTGTTCATTTATTTGTGCTTGAATATTATCATATAGGTATACAAATTGTGCCTGTTTATTATTAAAACAATATATTCTTTGTCCTGTTGAATAGTTCATGAGAATGTTTTTCCACAAATAAAATTCCTTCTTTAAAGAAGCGTCTGGGATTGTCCTCCAACACAATAGTGATATCATGCAAGGGTGAAAGGTCATTGCTACATCGTAAGCACAGTACTATGAAAAATGGGTAATTACTATTAAAAGTTGATAAGAAAGTGCAAAGTACATTTTCCCAGCTTCACAGTGTACGGGGTGGCGATTTAGGGTTAGGGTTTACAGGGTTTAGGATTAGGGTTAAGAATTAATTTAGGATTTGGGTTTACATGCTTTAGGATTAGGTTTTAAAGATTTTAGGGTTAGGTGAAGTGTTCTGAATATCGTGAATGTCACAAATGTCATCACACACCCAAGACTTTGTGAATATATTACGTCCAAGGACCACTGCAATCAAATTTGATCATTGATAGGGTTAGGCTTTAAAGTTATGGTACAAACAAAAGTCCTGCCAGACATGTTCATGATCATAACAGCAACAAACTCAGAAATCAATTATAATAGTAGATGGATATGGTCATAAACAGAGAATTGACCAGTTTCATATACCAAGGAATGTGTACATTTCTAGTCTGATATTAAAACCAGTCATTACATATTTACATTTTTGAGGCATTTAGCAGACACTCTTATCCAGAATTCATACTAGATAGTACTGTAGATGGATCAGAATTAAAAAAACATTGAGCCAGACTACCAATAAACTACAGGAATCAATGCCATTACCAGTATGACAAATAAACACATACTGTATAGCATTTGTATAGCACTTTTCACAACACATGTTGTCAAAACTACAGGAATTAAAAACTGATACCTAGAAGTGTATAAAAACAAAGACATAAATTAGATTGGATTAGATTCAACTGTCATTGCACATTGTCACATAAGGCAACGAAATACATTCCTCTGGGGCCACGGTGTAAAACACAGTGACCCCAGAGCAGCCACTGCATCAGAAACATGCCGCCATTCACAGATGAGGGGAAAGATGATAACATTAGGAAGGAGACAAAATCCCCATAGCACATGTAAGCATTGGTAGTGACACAGACAAGCAAGCACTGAGAGGTGTGTTCATCCAGAAGAGATGAACAGAAGTACATAAACACTCAATGTATAGAACAAGGACTGTCTGTGGTGTTTAAATACTCAAACAGGTGAGTCTTCAGTATACATTTGAAGATGGCAAGAGACTCTGCAATCCAAACAGCTAGTGGAAGATCGTTCCACCATCTCGGAGCAGGACAGAGAATAGTCTTGAGGTTTGTCTTCTGTGAGACTTTAAGCATGGCGTTTCAAGTCAAGCCATACTTGAGATTCGGAGTGCTTGTGGTACAGATTGGGCTTTGACCATGGTCATCATTTAGGGAGGGGCCATTTTTTAGGGAGAATCCATTTTTGGCTTTGTAGGCAAGCATCAATGGTTTATAACAGACACGTGCAGCTACTAGAAGCCGGTGAAGAGAACGCAGCAGTGGAGTAACGAGTGAACTTCATGTGTGACGTATGTGTGGGAGACTGCACACGCACCTGGGACACTTCCTCTGAATAACAAAGTGTCATATTCTCCATATATTTTAAAGGAGAAACCTGCAGGATCTGGTCAGCTTTGAAACATATTGAGAATGACAACTGGTTGTCCAGAGTTACACCCAGGTTTCTAGCAGTTTCTGATGGTGATAACAGGATGTTCTCGAAAGAAACAGTGAAGTCATTATGTGGGTTTGGGGTTCCTGGTATGTACAGATGCTCAGTTTAGCTAGGCATGTGGTGAGCGGTCATTACATAATCAACAATCAATAACACTTTTAACATAGTGAAGAGTTTTGGCACATGGAAGTGCTGGGGGGGGGGGTATAAATATGTCCCCCCACAGTGACTCAGTCCTATAAAAATTCAGAGTGACAGCTGCTAGTGCTTACTTTAGAAATGACACCCTGTCTATTTGTAGAGTCTGGAAAAAAATCTTGCTCCCGCAAAGATTTTCAAGTTAAAGGTCCCATGTGGCTAAAACTATTTCGAATATATGGACAAAAATAAGTGTTTAGTTTGTTTGTTTTTTTATTTAAAACTGATGAAGTACACTGTGTGCAATTGGCTGCCGCTTCTCACGGGTGTGTGATTGGCCGTGTAAGACTTGTGTTAGTGACCTTGGGTATCTTGAAATTTATAGAAGTATCTATAAATTTAATATTCATTAATTCATTCATAAAGTGGGAGACAGAGAGTGAGAAACTTGCGTGATTTGGTATCAAAGTGAGTGAACTGATGACATTAGGCATGTGTGTAGTGTATAGTGTTGTGCTATTTTAATCCAACAGTGCCTTAAAATTATATTTTCTGTGTTCTATGTCCATCAATTATCATTATCTTTTTAGCCCGTATTCATATGTTGTCATCTGTAGTAGCAATGCAATTTCGATCACAGCGGACTCCTCCACACAACAGTTGAGGTTAGACTCTTAATTTGAAAGAGTGTCCCAACCCTTAAACAAGTAAGAGAGAGCAAAGCAGAGAGGAGTGAGCAGGTGGGAACTGCTTCATTACTGCAGTTTCACAGTGGGGATCAGGGAAATTAGACTCTCACAGTCCAACATTTGAGCAAAGCCTTGTGGAAAACGTCAAGAGTTCTCTGTAATCTGTGATTCCACCATGGAAGGAAACAATACGGGACGCCCAGCATTGACTGCTGATGGCAGCGATGCTGCAGTGCAGTGCAGTGTGGGCCAACACAGGCAGGATGGCGAGGAGATCGGAGCACCTGTCCTCAAATCTCCAAGGAGACGTAGCGACATCAAAGTCTACAAGGAGTTCTGTGACTTCTATGCTCGCTTGTAAGTTCACACTTTTGTCTACTTTGAATTTTGTGTATTTTGTTAGTTCATTTATGGTGAGTCACATGACTTATAAATAAAGCTGCACAACCACAGTCGGACGACATTGTTTCAGATCTATTCATTCATTGCAGATACTGAGTGCATCAGTGGAGTTAGGGGCTGAGTGGTTAGGGTTAACCTTACGGGGTCAGGGGTTAGGGTTAGTGTTAAGATATCTTTATCGTCATTTCACAAACAATGAAAATGTGTTAACTCTACAGTGCTAGGGTAAGGGGTTAGTGAGTGGTTAGGGTTTAGGGTTAGTGAATGTTTGTGTTAGTAGGCGGGGCCCTCAGTCTGGGTGCCTGGTGACAGATACAGTGACAGATACAGTGACAATCAGGTTATTTCTTTAATGTTTTGAGTATTTTAATAAAATTCTTTTTTGTAACTTCAAATTGTCAGGACGTTTTACAAATGTGTATTTAAAATTTATTTGTATTGCATATTCAAATTCTTTTTTTATTTCATGTCAACCAAGTGATTTTTCACTTCCACAGCAACATGGCTAATGCCCTTGCTAATGCTGTGTGTGAAGTTTGCAAGTCTGGCTTTGCCCCTGCTGAGAGGATTGTAAACAGTAATGGAGAGTTGTACCATGAGCAGTGCTTCGTGTGTGCACAATGCCTGCAGCAGTTTCCAGAAGGGCTGTTTTATGAGGCGAGTCTACTGCTAGTCACTTTTACATATATTTGTCATACGCAACATATTGTTAAACTGATTATTACTACCACCACCGAGACTGCTAGAAAACGTGATGCACAGCGTTTTATGTCTCTCTTTAATAAAGAGATAAGCTAACTAAATGGGGGTAAAACCAGATCAAGGGGAACACATGCCACTAGGGGACTCACAGACGAATACACAGAAATTACGACAGAGAGCAGAAACACCAACTTATCAAAACCGCTTACCACAAGGATTACTGACACAGTATAACGCGGACGGGAGCAAACGAACACGGCTAAACCACAAAACAAAGGGAACCAATCGTACAGGCACAAGGAATTAAATAACAAGATACTTTCACTACAATGGAAAAACGGGGATAGCAGAAAACATAGAAGTAAGACATGAAAAACTAGAAACAGGGAATACAGAGACAGCGAACATACACATACCACAATGCGACATAGAACAGAGCGCGAACACCGGGATAAGAGATGCTGAGCAAACGGAGCGATGGAACATGCAGAGTAACAGGTATAAAGACCGACAAGGGGGATGAAACAGGACGAGGCATACACTCAAACGCCAAGGACTTAACAAGACACAGGTGGGAACAGTAATCAAGGGGCAAGGAAACACGGTACAGGGGTGTGACCGACAACGGGGAAACCATAGAAACACATATATGTAATGCTGCAGCCCGGAGCCCCGGTGGGCGTGGGTAAAGGGCGGAGCATGTGTCAATCATTTTCGAATGCAGCCAATCAGATACTAGACTTTTGTTGTCAATCAATTTTTATTAAGCCAATTATCAGCCAGAGTTAGCTGTCAATCATTTTTTACTGCAGCCAATCATCTTAACAGATCTGCCAAAAGAAGGCGGAAACTGCACGGAGAAGCTCTTTAAACAGAAGTATATGCCGCTCTTGCACAAAAGTAGCTGAATAAAAACATTAGAAGAGCCATGACTTTAGACATTTTTAAATCAAAGTTTAAAATACTTCTTACTTATTTTTCTGGAACGGCACTTTAATGTTTTTTTTTTCCTTTATTGCACGTATTGCATCATTTGTACATCATATATATGTGGCGAGTGTAAAGGTTAGCGGAGGGGAGGTGTAAATGGACACAAATTAAGTATTATATCGCGATCGATCGCCAAGTATAAACGCCTCCGCCGAGCAGAGCGTTGAGGAGCGATTTCGATTGGAGGATCGTGCTCTATTTTGTATTATTAATTTTTTTGCTGATGCTGGTCCAGCGTGTCGCGTGCCACTGATTATGCCTCGGCGTGCCAACGGTGGCCCGGGTGCCATAGGTTGCTGACCCCTGCTGTAGAGCCTTTGAATATTAAAACCATTGTCGAAATTAAGCTCAGATGTGACCAGCAATGGAGCGCAAGTAGAAGGACGCGATCACACAGTCTCATTGAAAATGTAGGAGTTAATGAATAAAGTGCACCAACGCAAAACCCGTAACATAATCCAAATCCAAAGTTTGAAGGCCAGTATTTTTTATATAATCAGGCATTGCTTTTAATCGTCATAATTATGGAGAGCTACCTAGCTATCGTATGCTCACCGTGTATCTTTCGCCAAGAGAAATTCGTGGGCAGAGTTTAATTACATCTTTGCGGGATTCATTGAGTTGGATTAACTCTGATTTGATCAACTCTGTCCGATAACTCCAACACTCCATCGTCTTTTGATTATATCAAAACAATACTAGTCTTCAAACTTTATTTGGATTATGTCACGGGTTTTGCGTTGGTGCACTTTATTCATTAACTCCTACATTTTCAATGAGACTGTGTGATCGCGTCCTTCTTTTACTTTACTTGCAGAGCTTAATTTCGACAATGGTTTTAATATTCAAAGGCTCTACAGCAGGGGTCGGCAACCTATGGCACGCGGGCCACCGTTGGCACGCCGAGGCATAGGCCTAATCAGTGGCACGCGACACGCTGGACCAGCATCAGCAAAAAATTAATAATAAAAAATGGAGCAGGATCCTCCAATCGAAATCGCTCCGCAACGCTCTGCTCGGCGGAGGCGTTTATACTTGGCGATCGATCGCGATATAATACTTAATTTGTGTCCATTTACACCTCCCCTCCGCTAACCTTTACACTCGCCACATATATATGATGTACAAATGATGCAATACGTGCAATAAAGGAAAAAAAAACATTAAAGTGCCGTTCCAGAAAAATAAGTGAGAAGTATTTTAAACTTTGATTTAAAAATGTCTAAAGTCATGGTTCTTCTAATGTTTTTATTCAGCTACTTTTGTGCAAGAATGGCATATACTTCTGTTTAAAGAGCTTCTCCGTGCAGTTTTCGCCTTCTTTTAGCAGATCTGTTAAGATGATTGGCTGCAGTAAAAAATGATTGACAGCTAACTCTGGCTGATAATTGGCATAATAAAAATTGATTGACAACAAAAGTCTAGTATCTGATTGGCTGCATTCGAAAATGATTGACACATGCTCCGCCCTTTACCCACGCCAACACGCGGACCAGGACGACAGAGTGACAGCTGGTAGAGGAGGGGCGGAGCTAGATTTGTTTACCATTATTGTTAATCATTTTGACCTAGCTTTCAGTTTAAAGCAGTGGGCAAGTAATCTCATTTACTGTTTTCAGTTTGAGGACCGAAAATACTGTGAGCATGATTTCCAGATGCTGTTTGCTCCTTGCTGTAATAAGTGTGGTAAGTAACTGAATGAATGTTAGCAATATGCTTTAAAGGTTTTGCGTCTGAAAGCAGTAGAGTGAATAGAGATGTGTGTGCAGGGGAGTTCATCACTGGTCGTGTCATCAAGGCCGTGAACAGCAGTTGGCATCCAGCCTGTTTCTGCTGTGAGATCTGTCTGGCTGTGCTTGCTGATGTTGGCTTTGCAAAGAATGCTGGCAGGTAAGAACAGAACCGATGTCACCACCTGGCTGTAAATGTCTTAAACACCAAATTTGATGTCAAGATTTCTTTAAATATACCACCTTCCCCCACACTACAGATGACAAAGATAAGAGTCTACCAGTTTGACAAAGTTCCATATTGTTCACTATACCTCCAACAGATGATGTGATTGTTTTGGGTTAGGGGTAGGATTAATCCTTAAAAGGTGACATGATTGGAGTAGGGGTAGGGTTAACCTTTTAACAAGTGATGTGAATGGCAACATATGTCTGAGGTAAAGCATATATTAATTCACTGGTATTCTGATAATAAACATGTCTGATTTAAGTCAGCAGCCTCAACTCATTAAACACTGCACATTATAAACAGGTTCTTTACATTCTGAAATGAAACAATGTGGTGTGCACAGACCTGTTCTTTTAGGGTACAGCTGTATTTATCCCACTCAATACATACCCAACTCTGGTTAGCAATGCTAGCAGTAAAGTCATTCCATAGCACATGAATTGATTTGTTAAGATAATTGAGGTTTCAACAATTTTACTTAAAATTGAGATATTTAAAATTTGGGGATATGAATTGAAATTCATTGTAATCAAAATGTTACTCTTTAAACGATGCTGTACCCTCCTACAGACATCTGTGTCGTCCATGCCACACCCGCGAGAAAGCTAGCGGCCTTGGCAGGTATATTTGCCAGAAGTGCTACACCATCATTGAAGGGCGACCTCTGATCTTTAAGAATGACCCCTACCACCCTGACCACTTTTGCTGCTCAAACTGTGGGTAAGTAGGAACAGTGTCATGTGTGTCTGCTTACAAATTCCAGAAATCTATATAAAATAGATGTCAGTAGATGTCACAGGGTATAAAAATGTTTTTACATTTTTTATTTGTAAAATGGTGCAACCTTTGCAATATATATATCGGGCAACATGGTGGCTTGGTGGTTAGCACGTTTGCCTCTCAGCACTGGGGTCTTGGGTTCAAGTCCCTATCTGAGTGGAGTTTCCATGTTCTCCCTGTGTTTGCGTGGGTTTCCTCCGGGATCTCCGGTTTCCTCCCACAGTCCAAAAACATCGAGTTCAGGTAAATTGGCAGTCCCTGACAAATTCTCCCTGAGTGTGTGTGTGTGCTTGTATGCCCAGTGGTGGATGGTGCTCTGCCACTAGGGTCTGTCCTCTCTCCCCTTCCTGCACCCCATTCAGTCCCCCAGGGGGCTGTGGCTTCCGGTAGAGAGTACGCTGTGCGCAATTGGCTGCCGCTTCTCGCCGGTGTGTGTGTGATTGGTTGTCTGTGACTTGTTAAATTGTAAAGCGCCTTGGGTATTCTGAAAGGCGCTATATAAATCAAACATTCATTCATTCATTTATTTAAATAAATATATGTAAACTAAATAAGTTAGCATAAGTAACTCATTGGATTGTTTCATATTTTCCAGAGACTTTATCATTGTGGTTTATGCTGTTGTGTCTGTGTGTTCACAGTAAGGAGCTGACTGCGGATGCCCGGGAGCTGAAGCATGAGCTGTACTGTCTGCCATGTCATGATAAGATGGGTGTGCCGATTTGTGGTGCCTGTAGGAGGCCAGTAGAGGGCAGAGTTGTCAATGCTATGGACAAGCAATGGCATGTTGAGGTAAGCACATACAGTAGTTTCATCACTCCATGTTTACTATGAGTCATTATACACAGAGTTTGAGTGAGGCTTCCTGATTCAGTAGCATGGACGTAATTTTGATTTCAAAAGTGGGGGGGACATGGATTCGTCGCTATTTAAATATTTGGTTTTAACCGTAAAAACTGGGGGGGACCAAAACCGGCTTTTGAAAAAGTGGGGGGGACATGTCCCCCCTGTCCCCCCCCCAAAATTACGTCCGTGTTCAGTAGAATGCATTTGTTTTTTGGCTGCAGTATATGTCGAGGTTCCACTACATGGTATCTCAGCAATAAGAAAACAGACACAACACGATATGTGCGCTCAGTATCTCACCCCTTCTTCACCAAAACATCTGAATGTTTCACAAGCAACAGTCATATAAAACGCAGAACAAACAAAACCATGAAACAGTAATAACAGGGGAGCACTACAAAGCAAACTTCAAACGCTCAAACATAACCATAAAGAAAATTGGAGACTTGAGAACCAATCGACCAATAAAACAGAAGCTCAACCCTTTTCTAGCACATTCCACGATGAATTAAACATTGACCTGCACCACACTCAGAAACACAGAGACTAAATACATAACATAACGAGTCAAACAAGGAACAGCTGTAACAAAGGGTCGTGGCTAAAAACCAAAATGAAGAGCGATCACACACAGAGGCAGGGCTACCAATACACCACTGAGATTGATATGTGGGGGTGTGGCCAGGCATGACAGTTGCCCTTCATAAATCAGGCAATGGCCACAAGAAAATAGCCCCTCACCTGCAGATGCCCTTATCTACTGTCAGAGCAATCATCAAAAAGTTCAAAACATCTGGAACTGTGACAAACAAGCCTGGAAGAAGACACAAGTTTATCTTGCCACCACGCACAGTGAGAAAGATGGTAAGAAGTTAAAAGTTCTCCAAAGCTCACTGTAAGAGAACTGAATCAAATGGTAGGATCTTGGGGTTATGAGGTTTCCCAAACAATCATCAGTCGCTATCAACATGCCAACAAGCTGTTTGGGAGGCATGCACGGAGAAAGCCTTTTCTGAGTTATACTCGTAAGCATAAAGGGGTGTAGTTGCCAAGTAGTACTGGGATTTTAAGCTTATTTATTTAATTTTATTTATATAGCACTTATCCTACACAGCAGTCACAAAGTGCTTTACACAAGAGAATTCATAAAAACAATCATTTGAGCAGCAGATTACAAATAATACAATACAAATTGAATACAAATAAAATACAGATTACAAACAACTATTTAAAAGCCTGTTTAAAGAGGTAGGTCTTCAACTGTTTCTTAAATGACTCAACTGACTCAGCTACTCTTAAAATGTGGCATACCTGTTTGTGTCTGACTGTAGTAGCTGTTCAGATTTCCTCTGTTTTCTTTTGCGCACTCTCTCAACTGCTTTACTCCAAGGTGATCTTGTAATCCAAGGAGAATCCAGCCTCTATAATCAGTTCAAAAAACTGTCAGTTCAGGCAATTTTATAAATTGGCTGGTAGCTTATTTGATCAGATCTGTCTGTGAGAGACACGCATGTCATTTTAGAAGGAACTGGAGTGTAATGCAGTTATATTCTCTGGTATTCTAAGATACAACATAGATTCTTTGGTGAAATACTGATCCTAGAAGGCATCCTCGTGCATTCTTTAAAGTTACAAAAACAGCCATTTATCAGCCATTTCTTTGCATCATTACCTTTACCATACAAATAAAATTAGAAATGCTTCAGCTTGCATGGAAAATCACAGAGGCTAGAAAGTATTACATTGTTGAGCATTTATATGGAGCTTTGGTGTAGAATTCAGTATAGGTCAAAAGAGCCTTCATGAACATGACTCAACCCTCTGCTGCTCCCTTGAGTGTGTGTTTAGGCACAGCCCTTTCTGACTGCAAAAATGGGTGAATTACTTTTTAAAATACTTTTGACTTCCACTTTTGTATTGAATTTTTTACAAGCTTTTTCCTCATCATGCAGCATTGTGGGTGTATCTCTTGGCTATAACGTGCACAGCAGTCTTATATCGAGACATAGCAAGTAACATGCAAACTCTACAACAATACAAACCAGCCAGTTTGGAACAATCAACATCCAAACTGTGTGTGTGTGTGTGTGTGTGTGTGTGTGTGTGTGTGTGTGTGTGTGTGTGTGTGTGTGTGTGTGTGTGTGTGTGTGTGTGTGTGTGTGTGTGTGTGTACTGTAGCATTTTGTGTGTGCTAAATGTGAAAAACCATTTCTGGGTCATCGACATTATGAACGCAGAGGTCTGGCATACTGTGAGACACACTATAATCAGGTAAATATGTATCTATATAAAATTCTTCATATCTATAAATGTATTTTTATATATGTCATTTCTGAAGAGAGAAAACTTGCCAAATGTTTTTAATAATAGCCTTATTAATTCCAGCTTTTTGGGGATGTCTGTCACCACTGCAACCATGTCATTGAGGGAGAAGGTAATATGTTGTACTGATTTGTTTTAATTTTGTTGGTTAAAAGTGCTTGAATTTCATGTATGATGGTTCTTTGAATTTAGCTGTAATTTATCATTAGAAATAAATATTTCTCAATACTCAAAATTAAAATATCTGCCATAAGCAGTGTTATGAAAAGATAACACCCTAAGCCCAAGCCTATAGATTATGTAAATGATGATGATGATGATGTAGGCTAAATGACAATTATGAACAGACAATTGCAGAATTACATAACTTATTAGTTGCTTTTGATCATTTCAGTCGTTTTAGCCCTGAATAAAGCCTGGTGCATTAGCTGCTTCGCCTGCTCCACCTGCAGTACCAACCTCACCCTAAAGTATGTGTCCTTACATGCTTAGTAAAGAGCATCATGCAGAAACTGTTACTCTATCTATGAAATAATCATTCTCAGTGCAGATCTTACAAACAAACAAAAAGCCTAGCTTAACCCTAACCCTGACCCTAGGGATTAACCATAGCCCTAACCCTAACCCTAGATTAACCATAACCCTAACCATAACCCTTGATTAACCCTAACCCTAGATTAACCCTAACCCTAGATTAACCCTAACCCTTGATTAACCTTAACCCTTGATTAACCCTAACACTAGTACAGGGGCCTTGGCATTAATCTTGAAAAGAACCTGTTGTAACAGCACATTTTGTCTTTTTAGCAGTTTGTTTCATCACTGCTGTTTTGGTTTCATCGCTGATGTTCCATCCACTCTTCCTCTATTTTGTTGTGGTGTCTGGTATCAATCAGGGATAAATTTGTCGAGATCGATCTGAAGCCTGTTTGTAAACAGTGCTATGAAAGAATGCCAGAGGACCTGAAACGTCGTTTAACCAAGCGTGACCATGACTCCAAGGACAGAAAAAAGAGGACTGGTGTCTGTTTGTGATTGACCTGCACTAACTGGTGAGACACCTGCTTCCCTCATTAAACAATTTTATATATTTTAAGATTTGAAAAATATTATATATTTTAATATAATATCTATACAATATTATATAATATCAACTCTAACTATTAAAACAATGTTAATGTGTAATTTAATTTACAGTGATTTAAATGTCATCTTTTTTCAGTATTGGTGCAATTCTTCACATTTTCTGCTGATATCATTCATCACTGCAAGACATATTCTAGTAACATTATTTGTCACTTTTTGAGCTATGAATACGAATTAACATAAAAAATGAAAACAATGAGTATTAATAATTACCAGCATATAAGAAATTGAATGTATGAATAATTTAAACAAATAAAAAGATTGATTGGCTTCTGACATGCATTTACCTTTACAATGCAAGCAATATGGTTATGGTTAGGGTTAGGGTAAGGGTTAGGGTTAGCACAGCTCATGTTCCCTGGCTCACGTTTCCTGTTTCACATAACTGGTTCCTTCCATCAAACACAGTGCAGAGCCTCCCTATGGAGCTGTAGACAGAGAAATGCTTACATTAACTTTCATCTACTTTGGTAATGTTGGTTATCCTGAGGTACATATTGGCAAAAGCAAACCACATACTGTGCCTGTGCTGCATATACTGTACCTGAGCTCCATGTTTTGTACTATGGTTTGTTCTGCACAATCCATTCTAGTAGAGAAAATATTTGTATTAAATCCCCATGTACTTGAACCGTAATGAAATGCAAGCATGATCCAAGGCAATCCCAGAAATACACAGAAGATAGACTGAAAGATGTTATCCCACCCCAACATACTAAAAACTAACACTGGGAATCAGTAGGTGTGCTAGGTAACAAATGTCATACAAGTCAGTCACTGATTGCAAAACAGCTTGTTTGTCTATACAGAGGTAAATATATATTCACTTATGGTGCATCGCTTTACCCCATTATGCTAAATAAATAAATCTACTTAACATGTTCACAAAAAGTCAAGATGGATGGGAAAGAAAAAACACCTCTTGCTCTGACAACAACACTATCAAACTGTAAGGTACAGCAAATCAACAAATGAATAAATGATGATAACACATATGGAAGTTATTCGGTTTTAATATTAAAATAAAAAGTAATACCCAAAATGACAATGTAATCCAAAGTTTGTAATTACATGTTCCACTCATACAAGCAACTTTGAGCTCAAAATTCTAATTCAAATGCAATATTTCCATTTACATCTGCAATTTGGTAGACATCTATACATATTTCATTTACACATTTTGATGCTTTATTTGTGCATTATGCAAAGGTTGTATCAAAATTATAATAAAATGCATGGAAAGCAAAAATAAAGACAAGACTGACAGACAGGAGGCTAAACAAGAGACATGGGCAAAACTGACAGAGGGGGCAGAGCCAGACGTTGGCCTTTAAGCCCACTTTCAACTTTTAAATTACATTTTAAAAAGAGAATGCTATTTTGTGCTGCTTATCCCTTTAACCAATCAAGGAATTTGTACCTTCTGTGTAATTTTTTATTGCTTCCAATCACATTTACCAGTGTTGCACTATTCCTATAAGAATGCAGTCCCAGGAGATCTCACACAGTCACCACAAAACTTTGATGTTTTGGGACCCCTCACATATTGTCATTTTTCTGTTATTCTAAGATACTTCCTTGATAAGAAGATTTGCATTATGTAAAATTAGAGACTAATATTTTGATTTTGTGTATTTAGAAATTGTACTTTGTCAATTTGATTAATATGGAATGGTTTTAATCTCAACGTTAAACCATTAGCTTCATTGACAGATGCTGCTAAATAATTAAGGATTGGGGCTTCACTCAAGCAGACCGTTTAGATCTCACTGAGGAGTATATTTTGAATAGTGGCATTTAGAGCTCACCAATAGGGGACCAGGATGAAAATGGTTTTTTTTTTCATCATCCTGAGCTGACCATTCACACGTCAGAGCATTATTTGTCAATAAACCATGACGTGGGCTTATTTGGAACAGACATGTATCACTGCACCAATTAAGCCCATGTCAGACTTTTGTATTCTAAAATGTACTTAAACTAATGAATACATTTTCAAAAAAGAGATTAGTTATGTATTTTCCGAACAGACGGTCCTAAGCGTGCAGCGTCTGCCGTAATAAGACTTATAGGACTTTACGTTCAATTATGCGTATGCGTAGACCAAATCGGACTTCGGGTTCAAATCTGGCATAGAGAAACGTATACGTGTGGTCATGCGTCACGTGACTTTAACTCTCGCGATTAGTGTGCACTGTGACTACGCATCAAGTTTTACCAACGAAAGCGTACTTAGCAAATGCATAACATCAGTACTTTTGTGAATTTGGTGCTAAATTAACATTCACAGCTAGGCGTTTCATGTACGAAGCAGATTTTTACAATCATGAGGCGAAGTAAAGTTGATGTCGAACGCTACATTTCTTCTGTACAGAGCCTCTCTCCCTCTCAAAAAGAGGTAAGTTTGCTACTTAAGGTAAGCGATGGCAGACCGGTTTAAATGCGAGGCTGACGGGCAGCTAGCTAAGCTAGGCTAAGCTAGCGTTCAGCTGAGTCGCAGTTCAGTTAAGGCGCCGGACTCGAGCAGGCCCCGTCAACCAGACCGCTGCAGTGGCCGAGCTTATGTAGTTTTCCGATAGCGACAAAGGGACGGTGAAAGAACCACACAGTAGTCGATTCATTCAGGTTTCCCTGCGCAAAAATAAACGGCCAACTTACTTTGTTCTGCCAAGTTAGCTACTTGGCTACTGTCGTTAGCACTTCCTTCAGGAAAACGCGGCAAACCGGCGGCCTGCTAGACAGCATGGTCGCGTGCCTCACTAGGGCATGTGTGTACTAAGGGTTATGTTGTACAAGCATTCATTATAAGGGAAATGTTATAAAAGATTCATTATAAGGGAAATGGTATGAAACGATTCGTTATAAGCGAAATGTTATAAAACGATTCGTCATAAGGGAAATGTTCACTTCATCTTGGTGTAAACACACTGACGTTTGATAATTCGCCGATTATGTAGATATATAACTGGGATTTGTGCATACATTTCGTGGCTATCTTATTTATGTAGTCAATCTGTCTAACTAGCCATCTAAGTGTTTATTTACCATGAAAGCTCTGTACTGATATTAAGTGATCGGAACCTTAGGCATTTCTTTAAATTGCATCAATTGATTCGTGCTAGTATTTCACACACACACACACCTTCTTTATTTATTTTTTTTACTTTTGCCAGAGTCATATTTATCGGACGATTAACATTATTAATACTACTCACAAATTCATTGCCTTACATATGTTGGGTTGCTAAGCTAAAAAAGGACAAGCAAATATATTCACATGCTACCTGGGCATAGCTGTCACTAGCCACATGTCTTCAGGTTTTCTTAACAAACCATGTAACGAGTTTAGTCTTGGGCTATATGATAAGGAAACCAGCACTTTGTGGCCAAGCCTTTGGTGATGTGATGAGTTTTTATATATAACCTAGCTGTGTGCAATTATGCTTTTGTGTCTACAGAAACCAGTAAAAGGATTTTTATTTGCTAAGTTGTATGCTGAAGCCAAGGAATATGAACTTGCTAAAAGGTAATGTTATTACTCTTGAATTTATCATAGTTATTGTCATTTTCGTTGTTGCACAACGCTGGTTTGTGCAACACATCACTTTTTCTTTTCCCTTTTCTCTACATCTGCAGACACGTAGCAGAATATTTAACAGTGCAGGTCAGGGATCCCAAAGCACACAGATTTCTTGGCCAGCTATATGAACGAGAAGGAGAGACTGAAAAAGCAATCGGATGTTACAAGGTATGTGAAGTTTATCCACACCTAATTTAAACAGCCAGTTCCCCCAATGATAATAATAATGCATTGTATTAATATAGAGCTTTTAAGGACCCAATGATGCTTGCAGTAGTTGGTCCATAAAATACATTGCTGGATATACAACACAAAAAAGGCAGTATACATAACCTTTACAATCAGCACTTGGAGATCATGGGGAAGAACTGGTGATTGATGAGATTGGATTGTGAGAAATATTATTTATGGTTAAGAATTAAGGGGTCTTATGGGGAAAATATCAATATCAGAAAAAAATACCATCATAGGTTTGTTTTTCACATCCTTTAAAATTCATAATGACTGTTATGAATTATAGTTTAATTACTAATGAGATTAATTTGCCGAGCATCTAATAGATATTGTCTGCATTATCTGTGCCTGTTTCATTTATAAGGAATCGTGTAAATATAAAAACGTAGTAATTTACAGGTAAATTCAGCGTGCACAATGATTCCTTGGTCACTTCTGCATGTTCCACTTGACCTGCTAGGAAATGCTGTGTAAATACTAAAGAGACTGAGTGTGTTCAGCAGGTACGCACTTGGGCTGAGCCAAAAATGTAAGCACGTTAAGATATTCCTTCTGTTTCCTGTGTTGGACTGTAGCGTTCAGTGGATCTGAACCCAGCTCAACGAGACCTGGTTCTGAAAGTGGCTGAGCTCCTGTGTGGGAAGCCGGAACTCGACAGCAGAGCAGAATTCTGGGTGGAGAAGGCTGCTGGGCTTTTTCCTGGCCATCCTGCTGTGTTTGACCTGAGGGTTAGTACATGAACATTTGAAGCTTTGGTACTCTGGGTTTTTTGTTTGAATTTCTTACTAGAGGATGTTTTCCCAACAAGCTCATTTTGGGTGGTTTTTCTTTCCTGTATTTTACTGGCTTGTTTGATTAAACAAGAGTAGTTGGCCAGTTACGTATCTAGGAACTGCAGAAGTTTTGTCAGTGAACATTTTGGATGAAATCTGCTGAAAATTCAAAAACATTGACTGTGTAGTATCACTAATCTAGATTTTTTTGGCTTTGCCTTATTTCAGACATTACCACATCTAGCTGTTGCGAATTAGCCAGCAATGCTTCTGCATGTTTGCTTGAATGTTGTTAATTGCTATTAACTTTTCTATCCCAGGAGAAACTGCTGAGCTTGCAAGGACAGCAAAGTTTGAACCAGCTCTATGACCTGCTGCACTCAGAGCTGCAGCTTCGACCCGGTGATGCCCACGTCAACCGTAAACTTGTGCAGCTCTACTGCACTGACGGGCGCTTGGAGGATGCAGCCAACCACTGTTCGGCTGTAGAACGATCTGGCGTTTTGAGACTTAACCTGGACTGGCACACCACAGTCACTCATACTCTTCAGGTTGGTGAATATAGTTTTTCGCCCTGGTTTGTTCAGATTTTGGACCAAATTCAGGTAACCTACTGCCACATATGACATGATGTTAATGGCAAAAGAGCATGGTTAACACAATACATGTATTGTCAGTGCATTTTAACATTTGCATGATGTTGTATTATGGCGTTTTGTTTACATTTGTATTAAACATTAACGACTTGCAATAGAGCTGGTACAAAACCAGTGATTTGATCTGCCATTTAGCTAACTGACAGAACTGCAATAGCCTACACTCTCAGCACCAGAGGTGATGTACAGTGGCTCTCCTCTGCTCACAAATAAGCTGGGATATGCAGGATGAAGCATGTAATTGTACTTTACACACGTATATGTATATACGACCGGTAACAGAACTCCATCGGGAGCTACGTTTGTTATCTTTTTAGTGTGAGCATGATGAGGACGGGGTCGTGCTTGAGCACTAAGACATATTCGTTTTGGTAATGGAGCAAGCAATACTAGCCTGATCTAGACTGAGGAGAGAGACTGTGTTTTTGCTCTGTCATTAACTCAGTGCAACCATACAGTTCTTGTCTTGTGAGTTACCAGTGTGTTCATCATGTGGTTGGGCAGTCTCTTGGCATGGGCTTTTTTAATATGTATGGCCTCATTTTGATGAGGCTTTCATTGGAGAACTTCTGTGTTAATTTCACACCAGTTCACTATTCATTACTATGGTGAATTTGAGTGAAATACTTCATTGCACTTTTTGCCTGATGGCATAATTACTATCAAGTTGTATGCATCTGGTCCATTGCTTTTAAGGTATTTTATCAAAGTAGAAAAGATGTTTAAGTAATGATTCATTTGCATGTACTTTTCAATGTTTAATGCAACTTTACATAGAGACCATGAAGGTATGCGTTTCTGTTTTACAGGAATATCTTGCTCAACCAAGTGTGTCATCTAATGACAAAGCGTATCGCAAATTTCAAAAGGACCTTTTGCTGGCTCAGTGTAATGTGCTGAGACTCACACTTGCAGAAAAAGGATGGCGAGAGAGCCTGGACGCCCTTCAGATGTGAGTGCTGGCTGATTGGTGGAGGTGATGGAGTAGCCGCTGTCATGCATGTCCTGCATTCTGAGGTCTGGAGGATTACCCAGACTGTGAAGGGGTGCATGATCTGCTGTTGTGCTGGATTGTGGGTTTAGAGAAAAACATTATGTTGACCCAATAACTGGAGCTGGAGCATACAGATCAATAATACCTATCAATAATCCCACGACCATACATATCAATAATCCCACAACCATACATACCTGCATCACGGGGTTAAGGCAACAGTAATCATCTATTCATTTGTACCTTTTTATGTACAAAAACACTGTAGATACGTTATTACAATTTTAACATCATGGATTAAATTGTGATTCTAGATTTGACCAAACTATGCAGTCATTAAAAAACACTGCCACAAACGCTGCTGGTGAGTTCTTGGAGGTGTTCACAGAAATGCGAGCTCACCTGTACATGTGTGCTGGGATGCTCCTGCTGAAGATGGCCCTGGAGAAGCAGCAACAGTGGAGAGCTGTTGTTGATCTGGCAGCACTCTGCTACATTCTGGCTTACCAGGTAAGACTTGCTTGTGCCTTTACTTGTGGTAGTTTTTGGTGTTCAGAGCAAACCAGCAGTTTCTGCCTAGAAACAGTAAAACATTATTCTTGTATAAAGTGTTATTGAAATATCATACAATCTAGGCCCATAATCAAGACAGAATAGCTAGTCTTGGCAGATCCACATATCTGTAGATTATTGGTGTAAAATAGCAAGTGTTGCAGAGTAGCTGTGATTTCCACAACCGTCTTAATGGTTGTCTTAATGGTTCTGTTGCTCCCTGTAGGTTCCCAGACCAAAGACAAAACCTGAGAAAGGAGACCAGGTGTCGCCGAAGCCTTTGGAGGCTTTAGCATGTTATCGACAAAGCCAAGCAGGCCACATGCTGGTAAATCTGAACCATGATACGGTGCCCTTTGTGAAGGAGGTCGTGGAGGTGTTTGGAAACAGGAGTGGGCAGGCCAGCCTGTTTGAGATGCTCTTCAATACGCAAACCTCCACCAGCCTTTCGTTTATTGGAAATGATGACATCTCTGGCATCAGAGCACAGACACCAGACATGAAAGAACTTGCCAAGTGGGACAGTGGTAAGAGACGTATGAGCCAGATTACAGAGTAACCAATGACAAATGTGGTATACATGTACAAGGTAGCATAACCTTGAGAGGGCATCCCATAAAATATAATTTAAGTGTGTTTTTCATATAGATGTGTACGTCATTTTCAAAATATAATTTCATAGACTTCCCATACCTCTTTTTGGCTGTTGCATACAATTTTAACACTGCAGTTCCCCAAGCAAAATGACAGGCATGTAACACCAGTTCTTGATATCATACAGATAGTATTTAAAGTGTGCAACTGTAGAAGTGGGATCAGGAGCATGTTCCCTTGTGTTCTTAGGGTCGATCTTGTGTTCTTAGGGTCAATCATGCACTGCGGGGATTTGCAACATCTAACATGGCTGGGCTTACAGTGGTCCATGTTGGGCCAGAGACCTGCCCTGAAGGACTGGCTTATACAGCTCTTCCCTCGGCTCACTTTGGAGACCTTCAAACTGGACACCAATGCTCCAGAGTCAATCTGTCTGCTTGATCTTGAGGTGAAGAGTGTTGACTAGTAAATGACAATTGGTGTTCTTTAAATCTAAGTATTCTGTACATGTTTCTAAGTAAATGTCTGATGGTTTACACTGTAGATAGATAGATACTTTATAGATCCCAGAGGGAAATTCTTGACATCCAGTAGCAGATAGATATAGTACACAGGGTTAAAAAAGGAAGTTAGGGTATAAATGTACATTAAAATACAAAGTATAAGAATAAAGTTAAATTATAAAATGGTATAGTATGCTGATGTTACTCAAATGTCTCAAGTGTCTTACTGAGAGAATTAATTATGTTTCAGGTCTTTTTATGTGGTGTTATATTCACAAGCCACACTCAGCTACAAGAGACTGAGAAGATTTCTGCTAACTCGAGACTGCATGAGCCCAGATGTTTGCCCTTGCAGCTCATGAAACTCTTGTCTTCTGAGAGGCAGAGGGAGTGGTGGGATGCAGTCTACAGTCTTATTCATAAAAGAGCAGCGTGAGTTGGTCACAGTCCACTGTCTGTACAAAAAACAAGTTGTACGATGATAAGGGTTTTGGGATTAGAATGAAGGCCTTTACAAACTCTCAGTACTCTTGTTTATGATGCCTCAAAATGTGATGTGGTGGTTGGCTGTTTGGCTGTTTTCTGTAGACCTAATATGTCAGCTAAACTGCGCATGATTGTTCAACATGGCCTGAGCACTCTGCGTGCAAGAGAGAAACATGGTGTTCAGCCAGCGCTGCTCATCTATTGGGCCAAGCATCTCGGCATAATGGTGAGTGAGTGTTTATTTACTTATTTATATTGGAGGGTTGTACAAGGCTGTCTTATTGCTTATCTTTTATGCACTAATTGTTTTAAGGTCCAAAACATTTTTGTAAAGTTGAAGAATAAATAGCTATTTTATTTCACAGCTAAAAAGCTGCCTGATAATGGTTAATTAAATCCTCTCGGTTCACTGAACAAATGCTGTAATGCATGGGCAGCATTTACTTCAAATCTTTCTCTCTATACTCGTAGTATACATATTTTTATGAACCCATCTGGTTCTCTTTTTCAAGATCAGCTTACCTGAAGACTTTTTCGATAGATAAAGACGTTCAGAAATGTCTAATTTTCCAATTTGTCATTACTGTAGTAATGTAAGAATCACATTTTGTTTTTCTTGTGTTTGATGAATACAAACATGGCTTGGCCTACTTCTTTAACCTCCATGACTCCAGTCTGCCTGCATTGTCCAACAGTAGACCATGATGCAGTCCCTCTTTCTGATCCTGATCTTTTTAACATGGATCTCTTGCACATTATACAAGAAAACCAGAAGTTGTCCAAGAGCTTGTGTTGTTACTACAGCGGCAGTGATTAATGCTAGCTCAGCTAACAAAAACATCATATTTCAAAACACTTTTAATTTATCTAACATTACAAGCAGCCAAACTGGTTTTTTGGATCCTGCTAATTCCCATGTAGTTTTTGACTTGCATCAAGAAAACCATGAAGGTCTAACCTAAAATCGGTGGAATTCAATGAATGTTTGCTACTTTTACGCTAACCCATTAGCATGACTAGCTAAATCAATATCTTATTGCTGCAAATGGTCACATAAAAAAACTAACTCTGCTGGTTAAATCTTGCATACTAGTCTGTGTTTTTGACCAGCTGCTGAATGCATGAGAGAATCTGATGTTTCATCACTACAGGGACATGGAGTCAACTCCTACTATGACCAGAAAGAGTATGTTGGCCGCAGTGTCCATTACTGGAATGTTGTGCTCCCCTTGCTTGAGAAAATCGAGAAAAGAAGATCTATTGCAGAACCTCTTGATCCGTTGTTCATGCACTTTAGGAGTAAAGACATAAAGGTATGGGGGCCACAGATTCATTTATTTGACTTTAAAGTATGGTCTTTACATGAATATAATTTGGTAATATTGTTTGTTCTCTTAATATTAGGCATCTGAGGTCAAAGGCCTTGAAGAGGAGGCCACAATGGGTTTTGCTACTCTCCTTGACATTGAGGGCAAAACTGAACAAGCCATCGTAAAGCTTGAAAAACTCGATTGTGCCTCCTCCTATTGGCATCTTGCTCGGGTAATTTACCTTTTTATCCAGTATGAAGTGCATATTACCGTAATATAGCAGATTATTGCTATTATTGCTAAGAATAGAAGTGAGATTATCTATCTATTGTTTGATAAATGGATCATTATTTTTGTATTCTCTTCGGCGTGCTGTTGCCAAACAATCATTTCATCCTTATTTAATTAATGAATCTATAAAATTTTCCCTCTCTTGTTTATCCAAGATCTATCAGAGACTTTCTGAGGAGGCAGGGAGTGGTGTTGAAGAAACTCAAGATATGTGCATCAACTTTCTCCAGCAGTTCAGGAAATACTTAACAAAGATCCAACATGCCAATGCACACGACTTGGAGAAGGTCTGACTTGAAGCTAATCACCATCTGTCTTTGGTGTTCTTGACAACATTAAACTACAAAAAATGAATCTTGGTATTTACATTTTATTTCAGCTACCTGTGTCAATGGAAGAAATTCTAGATTTACTTGATGATGTCAATCAGCAACTTGGTGAAAACAGAGAGGATATGAACCAAATTGATGGAGGTCATCCAATAACATCTAGCCCAAGACCACCAATGGAAACAGACATGGCTGGTCTTCAAAAAATGTCATCCCCAGCCACAAGTGCACTCTCACCATCCAAGAGACCAGTGGTAGTTAAAGGTTTTACTCTTATATTTTCACAACGTGCGTTTGTATAAATTGTAATATGCTTATTTTATTTTTAGTTTTCTCCAAAGACAGCCCCACTTTGGGCAGAAGATCAGAAGTCAATTTTGCAAGTGCTCTGTCAGAAGGTTGAGGCATTGAAGGTCAGTTTACATCCATGTTCTTGTAGAGCATTCATTTAAACACTTGGAACTTTGACACAGTGCCAGAGTGTAAGATAGGAGATCATCATTATTGCATCATTGACTATTAATATTTACTCATAGTGTGATGACTGAAGAACTAGTTTTACTGGCTGTGTAGGTTTTTTTGTGCATGTAAAAAAAAAAAACTCCAAGCTAAGATTTTTAGTTCAGAGTTAACACCTTAAATGTGTTAGGTCATGGGTGTACACCAGGCCTTTTGGATTGGTAACGTTAAATGGTATGGGGCAGTGGGTGTACACCAGGCTTTTTGTATTGTTGTCTTACAGAATGAGGTACATGACCTGAGGCAAAATGCATCAGATGGCACAGAGTCCCATTATCACAGGAATGTGTATGCGGGTTATCCAGGAGAAGCCCTTCAGGAACCATTTTCAGCTGCACAACCATTCCATGGAGTGCCACTTACAGGTTAGTGTTACTATGACTTATAACTTAGTGTGATTTTTCTGACACTATTTTTATTTGCCCGTCATTTATTTGACATATTTATTTTTATTTGCCTGTCAGTTGCTACCACAGGTCCGTCAGTCTACTACAATCAGTCCCCTGCGTATAATTCCCAGTATCTTCTACGCACTGCTGCTAATAATGTAACCCCTACAAAGGTACACAGCCATGTGGAATATATAATAATATTTTATATATATGCTCTCTTGTGTTGTATCACTTGTGATATAACCTGTTTCAGAATGCTTGATTTAATGATTTTCCCCCTTCTGATCCCACAAAGGCTCCAGTCTATGGAATGAACCGTCTCCCTCAGCAGCATATGTATGCCTACCAGCAGCCAGCACACACCCCACCTCTTCAAAACACATGCGTTTATCCTCAAGACCAGGTCTTTGGTACTCCGCTTAGGTTTGAGTCACCGGTCACAGCCTTACTTTCCCCCTACAGTGAAGAATATTGCAGTCATAATGTTTCCCAGCCTTCTACCAATCCCTCACTGCCAGAGCCAGGCTACTTCACTAAGCCACCCGTCATACCTGTACCGCCCTTTAAGAGCGGTGAAGGCAAGTCTGTTGACTTGAAGATGACCTTTGGACAGCAACTTCCTGCTGAAACTCCAAAGGCTGTTTTTGGCACTACATGTGCAGCCCAGACCACCCCATCAGCTGCCTTTAAGTTCAATTCAAACTTCAAATCAAATGATGGTGACTTTACCTTCTCATCAACGCAGGGGAAAAATAACAGTGAGAGCCTTCTGGGGCTTCTGACTTCAGATATTCCACCTAGAACTGAAGGACTTTCAGCTTTGAACCTTCAGAAGCAAGACCAGACTCCCAGCCACAGTAGTGTCTTCACTTTTGGCACTAAACCTACTTCAGGATTTTCATTTACTGATGGTGTCCCGAGCAAAACAAATCTTTTTGGAAAATCTGACCAAGCATTTGGCTTTACAGTACCTAGGACAGGAAACGCAGAGGAGAAGGAGAAATGTGAGGAAAGTGATGACAGCACCCATGTTGAAGAGGATGAGGATGGACCCCATTTTGAGCCCATTGTACCATTGCCTGACAAGGTGGATGTAAAAACTGGTGAAGAGGAGGAAGAGGAGATGTACTGTAATAGGGCAAAACTGTTCAGATTTGAGGCGGAAACAAAAGAATGGAAGGAACGAGGCATTGGGAGCATCAAGATCCTGAAACACAAAACTTCAGGCAAGTTTCGCTTGTTGATGAGGAGAGAGCAAGTCTTGAAAATCTGTGCAAATCATTACATAACTCCAGATATGGTTTTGAAACCAAATGCTGGGTCTGATAAATCGTGGGTATGGCATGCTATCGACTACGCAGATGAGATGCCAAAGAATGAACAGCTGGCCATTCGTTTTAAAACTGCGGATGAAGCGGCATTATTCAAACTAAAATTTGAGGAGGTTCAGAGAGCTATTATTAAGTCTCTGCAAATACAAGGTCAACAGAATGAAAAGGACTCCAAACCATCTACTGCTGGCCAAGCAAACAAAAAAATGGATTTAAAAACGCAGTTTGCTATGAAGGAAGGTGAATGGGAATGTGATGTCTGTTTGGTAAGAAATGGCCCATCTACCAAGACATGTGTTGCTTGTAACAGTCCCAGTCCATATGATCTTGCTCAAACTGAAGCTAAACCAGCAGAGCGCTTCAGAAGCACTTCTGCTGTGACCCCCTCTACAGGGAAGTTTACTTTTGGAATTAGTGAAAGTTCTAAGGGTGTATGTGCTGATGCTAGCATGAAGCCATTTGGAGCTCAGATTCCATTTTCATTCAAGTTTGGAACACAGTCACCAGTTCCTCCAACCAATCAGTGTGACAAAAAGGTTGCCCAGTGGGAACCTTCATTAGACAACTCTGCGTCACCAGGAAATACTTCAGTACAAGTAGTAAGCAGCACTTCAAATGTTGCGCCATCAGTTGGGTCTAGTTTTGTCTCTCAGTTTGCTAAGAAACCAGGACAGTGGGATTGTGCCACGTGTTCAGTCAGGAACGAGGCATCTGCAAGCAGTTGTGTTGCATGTCAAACATCAAATCCATTAAGCAAAACTGTTATAGCACCAGAAACTGTCAAGTCATCACAGAGTCTAGCTTTCTTTAAAACTGGATTTGATCAGTTTGCCAAAAAAGAGGGACAATGGGATTGCAATACCTGTTTAGTCAGAAATGAGGCAACAGCCACAAAATGTATTTCTTGTGAAGCCCCATGTGCCGGGGCAAAAGGTCAGTTACCTCTGAGTGGCTTGGATGCGTTTGTCAAGAAAAATGGCCAGTGGGACTGTGATACGTGTCTGGTAAGAAATGAAGGCACGTCCAGTCATTGTGTGTCTTGCCAGGCACCTTGTTCAAATCCAAAAAGTTCAAATGCCACAACCTTTGGTTTTGGTAGTGTATTTAACCAGCCTGTTCCTACAGGTTTTAAAGCCACATTTGATTCAGATAGTACTTTTAAGTTTGGTCAAAATAAAAAAGAACCATCAACATTTATGTTTGAGTCCTCTGCAACTCAGGGTGAGACATCTTCCAGCTGTAAAAATGATCCCTTTTCAATGCCAGTACCTGCCGGTGGATTTCAGTTTGGTCATACAGTATCAGAACCAAAACCAGAAGAAGGTCAAGTACAAAGTGGATCTGCCTCAGTGTTTTTGAAAAACATTGCTGAACAACACAGAGAGAAAGAAAAAGTAGCATCTTCCACTTCTGTTCCGTCAATGGGGAAGACTAGTAATGATGACAATCCCCTTCTTATTGGGAAGGTTAACACCTTGAGTTTTGCAGACCTGGCTAAGTCTTCACAAAAAAGCGACTTTCAGTTTGTCAAGAATGATCCAACTTTCAAAGGTTTTGCAAGAGCGGGGGAACAACTTTTCACGTCGTTTCAAAGTCTAAAGACAGACACCCCTGCGAATCAGGAGGAGGAGATGTACAAAACTGAAGAAAATGATGATATTCAGTTTGAACCAGTGGTTAAGATGCCTGAGAGAGTTGATCTTGTTACTGGGGAAGAAGATGAGCAGTGTCTGTATACACACCGTGTGAAACTCTTCAGATTTGATGGAGAAACGCTCCAGTGGAAAGAACGAGGAGTTGGAAACCTTAAAATTCTTAAAAATAATGAAAATGGAAGACTTAGAGTTCTTATGAGGAGAGAGCAAGTTTTGAAAGTATGTGCTAATCACTGGATCACTACCACTATGAACTTAAAGCCCCTGTCTGGATCAGATCGTGCATGGATGTGGATAGCAAATGACTTTACTGATGGAGATGCCAGGCTGGAACAGTTAGCTGCCAAGTTCAAAACCCCAGAACTTGCAGAAGAGTTCAAGCAGAAGTTTGAGGAATGTCAGCGACTTCTTTTGGACATTCCTCTACAGACTCCTCACAAGCTTGCAAATTCTGATAGAACTGCACATCTAATACAGAAAGCTGAGGAGATGAAATCTGGTCTCAAAGATCTCAAATCTTTTCTGACTTTTGATGGAATTATAGGCAAGGATAATGAAAGTGTTGCTACAGCTGTAAGTGACATCTCTGAACTCCCAATCAAATCACATTCTGAGAGCATGGGACCCACTTTAGAATGGGACAATTACGATTTCCAAGAAGAAGTTCATGATGAAAGTACAAATACATCTATTTATGCCTCTCCACTGGCTAGCAGTCCACTACAAAAAAACTTGTTCCGTTTTGGAGAATCATCTACTGGCTTTAGTTTCAGTTTTAAGCCTGTTCTCAGTCCATCAAAATCCCCAGCTAAGCTAAACCAGAGCAGGTCTTCTGTCGGCACAGACGATGAGCAAGAAACGACTCAGGAAGAGGAAAGGGACAGCCAGTTCTTTGAGCCAGTTGTGCCCATGCCTGACCTTGTTAAGCTTTCAACTGGTGAAGAGAATGAGCAGGTAGTGTTCAGTCACAGAGCAAAGTTGTATCGGTATGATAAAGACCTTGGTCAGTGGAAAGAGAGGGGTATAGGAGACCTCAAAATTTTACAAAACTATGACACTAAACGCACAAGGCTTGTGATGAGACGAGACCAGGTCCTCAAATTGTGTGCAAACCACTGGATAATTTCAAATATGAACCTTGAGATGATGAAAGAAAAAGCATGGATCTGGAGTGCTCATGATTTTGCTGAAGGAGAAGGAAAGGTGGAGCAGTTGGCTGTGCGATTCAAGCTGCAAGAGACTGCAGATTCCTTCAAAGAATGTTTTGACAAAGCCAAGGATGCCCAGGAAAAGAAAATCCTGCTGGTAGCCGGTTCCCCTGGGGCAGAGTTGAGATCAGAAAAGACCCTTTGTGGTAAAGCTGCAATTTCTGTTCTAGAGGAAACCACAAGAGAAAAGACAGAAGAACCTAAAAGCAGCCATGCACCTTGTGGAGAAAGTATACCAACTCACAGTCCAGAAAGCACTTCTAAAGCGTTGGTCTCTCCCCCCAAGTTTGTTTTTGGAACGGAGTCAGTACAGAAAATCTTTGGAAGCCCAGTATCCTCCACAGAGAGATCTCCTAGAGCCGCAGCAGGGTTCCGAGACACAACATCAAGCAGTTCAGACGCGAAAACATTGGGAAGAGGATCAAACTCAACTGCAATTCCATTCAAACTGCCAGAAAAAGGTGAGAGATTATAGGCTTTAGTCCCCAATTTAGTCTGGTGAAACCAGAGGTTTTCCTCTGCTGGGGGGGAGGTGTTTTGTTTTGGGTGGGATTTCCCCAAATTAACTTTTTGAATGAATGTAGATGGAGTCAGACATCTTCTGACTCAAGAAGACGTCTTGACTCTTGCTCTTGTTTTGTCCACACATCTAAAATTCAGATTTATGTTGTGCTGGTGATGAATAGGGATTTACTGCATTTACTGCTAGTTTCTTACCACTTTTATATCTAAAACATTTTTGCATTCAAAATTGCTTTCTTAAAAAGTCAAGATGACCAATTGAAGTAAAATTAGCGCAGCAACCATTCACATTAGTTCCTTTTGCACAAGTGCATTATGTATTTTTTCAGTATTTGGCAAACGAATTACTGATCTTGGATGTCAGTATTATGGTGTTTTTACTATTGCTACAAAGGGTAATATCAAGTTGCTTTCAGTTGCTTTCTGTGGCGTTCCTTTATTACTTGAGAATGTTCTGTAAGCTTTTTTGTGAGCGAGTACTTTTTTTTTTTCCTTTTTCTTTTTTCTCTCTGGACTGTGTGGCCGCCAAATCAAGTTGCGCGTATACCCTCTCACTCCCCAACCGTTGTGTTTTAGGCTTGGATTTTAGGCTATTTAAAGATAACCCTATGGCTTTTTGGACGTGCACATCAGCAACCCAATTTGAACCTCCAGGTATTTTGTCACACTGTGTGTTCTGTGGCGCACGGGGCGCTGTGCTGACGTGCTTAACCCTGGCTGAAGGATAACATTACCAGAGCATTAGTGCAAGCAGAAACCCTAACCTGCATGCTTCTGAAGTAAAACTACTTCCTAAATATGTTGCTTGTTCTGTGTTTTAAACTATTGTAATATTGACAATTCGGATTATTCGGACATGATTATGGTCATGTACCAACAAAGCCAGCTAGCAATATAGCAAGGAGAGAATTAGAATGCCAAATGACTAATTCTGCACACCTGTCTGTCTTTCTGATGGATCAACCAAAGCCATTCACATTATTCAGTGATTTTTATTTAGGTATAAATTAATATTTCAGATATGATATGAACAATGGGTCCCAAGTGATTAACTTCTAGCAGGTCGCTGAACCTTATTTTGTTTATTAATTTTAGTGAAACTATTGGTCTAAGCTGTTTGCTTCCTTGTTATCAACATTTTGAACCACAGAGTTGTTAATTGTTTGTACTGTTACTCGTAACTGTCTAAGAAATAGATAAACCAACTGCAATCTCTGGGGCTTTAAGGCGAAACAATGGTGGCAACAATCAGGATGTTTTAATTGACTTCTACCAGCCTGCACTGTATGCTACTTTTGATGAAGTGGCATTGCACATATGGCAATGATTCACTGAGCAGTAACACATCTCAACATTGGCCGGATGCATTTGGCAGATAATATGCACCTTAATAATAATGGCTCAGTGGTTGTGTCGGAGGTCCACAGACTTACACTAGTATACCCAAAACTGAAAGTAATGGAAAAAAAATAGTCCCTTGGCTGGAATCACAAACATATTTTACTAAAATCACGTTTGTGCACATCTGGAGGAGCATTGTCACATTTGCACAAATACTGACCTTATTGAGCTTGACCTGGAACAAACGCTGCTGGTTTTATGCTTACATTAATGTGGAAATATTCATTAATGTTCCCATGTTTCCAAATGTCCTTGTGTTATTTTGGTTTGGTTGTGGTTTGGTTTGCTTTTGTTTGAGTGATGCTTTTCTAACTGGCACAAAGCCTTTCTGAAATCTATTTGAACCCCTCAGATCCAGTCTTCTGGACCTTTTAGACCACCTTTTCACATGGTCTGCACTGAAAAATCAAATGCAGCAAATGGACAAATGTTCCTTAGTGGGGCTTTAGGCCAGCGTGTGAGGAATTGTAGACTTCCTGGTGGAGTGCATGGACGATTTTTGCATGCGTTGTTGTGTGTTGTAATAATTAAAATGTATGCTGGTTTTAATGTTTTGTTTTTGGTGTCCATTACAAAATGGTAACACTTACTTGACATTACAATGAGATGAGAACTTTGCTAAACATGAATAGAACCCTTTTGACTTGAATAGAAAATAAATGGAGTAGATAATGCAATTATGAAAATAACTTTTATTAAATAACTTGACATTTTGACAAGCGATACAGTAAGACAGTGAGGCGCTAAATGCATTATAATGTGCATTATTATGCACTATATGCATTATAATATGATGTCTAGCAGTAGGAAGAGAATCCTGTCCTGTTCACTTGTTTTTAATTTATAATCTAAATTAATTGCATAGTTTCAAATGTGAATGATTATTGTGGGCAATTGTGCCCTGCTAAGGAGAGAAGGGTTGGCTATATGTGCACTGTTATGGTAACGGAGTTCTGAATGAAAATGTGCACAATGTACCAACAATTCTGAAGAATTTGCAGTTGTTCAAAAATGGAAACCTGTTTAAACTACATGGTAACCAGCTTACATGTCCACTGTCATTCATGTAGTACTACATTTGTGTGTAGCTATATATTTATATTTCTGCATGTTGATGACAAGTGGAGAGGTTGGTGATCTCACATTGTCATGTAAGTGATTGCATCAGTGTTGGACACGGACCTTAAACTCGAAATACAGCACAAGGATGTCTTATAATTGTGCAAATAAAATCAAATGCTATAACCATATACTTATATAATGGATACATATATAATGGATATTATACTATATAAAATATCTTCATAGCAACTAACTTTATATAATTGTACAATTACAATTGTTGTATGTGAGCTGGTTTAGCGTAAGCACTGTGATGTGAGCTTCTGAGTGGCATAACTAGCCACTTTGTGGTCCTATCATAATGTAGTGCCCATGACTCGTGCTTGCTCTCCATTTGATTGGACTAGTGTATTCGAGATTTACATACTAGTCGGGAATTGGTAACTACTAGAGACTAACGTGAAGACAACTGAGCAATAAAATTTTCTTTATCAAGTCAGCAAAGTAAATCAGGAAGTGAAAAATGGACAGCCGTCTCTAATAATCTCATATGATTGTACCAGATATGTATACTCATTTCACTGTTTATTATATTAACAATATAGCAGTTTATTATAAAAGTTTGATAACAAGAACACACCCCATCTATTGAGTGTTGTACCTGTCAAGGAAAGTGTTACGGGGTGGGGTTTTATCTTAATGGTTTTAGTGTGTTGCTGTCTTGCATTTTTAGGAACACTCATTTCTTAAATATGTTAATTGAATTATTTCCACCACTTAAGTTCCTTCCCAGACTGAGCAGGATGTGTGGTGTGCAGGTGACCGGCGAGACCCTGATGTTGAAATCGTGTACGAGCGAGTGGCGAGCGAGCGGCTGCAGGAGCTCGCCCAACGCCTGATGCTGCCACCCACGTTTTTCCTTTACAAAGAGGAGCCAGGATATGTCAGCGATGGGAATGATGGTGAGGAGGCCTCGCTGCTTTACTTACTCCATGCTGAATTTGTGTGATTTTTCTAAACCATTGTTGAGTTCAGTAAATGATTAAGCAAGAGTTCTTTATGATTATTTTGATGATGAGCAGTTAAGATTGAAGATGTGGCATGAAAAGTCATTTAATCTGATTATTCCTGTCAGGATCAACTCCTTAAAATGTGCAAAATGTGGGTTTTGATAAAGTAACTTGCCGTATTTTCCAGACTATATATACTTTTTCCCATCATGTGGCTTATATTGAGATGCGGTTTTATGTTTTTTTCTTCAACCATCAGTGGGCGGAGCAGAAAGTTAATGGGTGGTAGGTCAAAGTTGTAAATCAAAGAAGAAAGTGCATTTTCATTTAGCACATGCAAGCAGCAGGCACGATGGAGGAATTTTTTCAAACCAACACGTGTTGTGCCAAATTCTGACTCCCCGACAGAATCCAAGTCCCCTCGTTTGCACACACATAAAGAAGCTACAGATGATATTCGGTAGTTAATGATTATAACTTAGATTAGTTCATTGAGCACTCTAGTTTTGTCCTAACTAGATATTTAGACATAATGCTGCTGTAATTTATGGCTTTGTAGAAACTGCTTTGTCATCAAAACACATTTGTTTACTAATGAACTCTGAACTCCTTAATGGTTTATTATTCATGTTTCTTAATGCGCTTGTGTCATGCAGATGAAGATTATGAAACTGCAGTTAAAAATCTGAAAGGAAAACTGTACCCTGATTCTGGCGCCTCTGGTAAGCGGTCTTAATTCAGTGATTTGGTGTCCTTGTGACCTTTTTTTATTATTTGTTCATTTTAAACCAGTTGCAGTTAAGGGAAGGGAACAGAATAAAGAATGATAAACCAGTAACATTTGGCCATATTTTAAACGTGATCAAATAATCCTAAGTACTTTCTTCATTATAGCATCTTCATTTATTTCAGTGCTGTTTGGCTCAGAGATGCGAGGTCTTTATTGTGCTCTTTTACATTTTTAAACATTGCTGCTCAAAGGTAAAACCAGTGGGAATGCAAAAGACTCAGAGTGTGTGGTGATCTGGGAAAAGAAGCCCACCTTGGAGGAGGAGAGAAAGGCCAAGATGCTTCTGCTCCCGCCCACATTCTTTTGTGGCGTGGGGAGTGATACAGACACTGAGCCTGAAGCTCCAGAGGACTTTGGAATGGAGCTTCGAAAGGTCCAGCAAGCTCAGGTGAGAGGAAACAGTCAAACGAATGTTTCGTATCATCAGCAAGCCAAAGTACACCAAATTACACCAAATACTTCAACAAACCCACCCCATCAAATTTCCCATACCCATAATCACACTAATAGTCTTGGAGCCCAGCCACGACGGACAAAGTCGAATGTCAGTTCAGCGGAACCTAGAAATTGAGGCTGCTGCTCTCTGGATGGTAAAAATCCACTAATGTTGCCGTTTTAACTTGATCCTCCAGACGGATTCCTTCTCTGGTGACGGATGTGTTCAGAACAGTGATGCCGGTACAGAAACCGGTGAAGGGTTCTCAGATGGCCCCACTGCTGCTGATGATGGATGTCCCGTTGATCTCTCCACTAAAAGCCATGAAACTGAAGCAACAGCTGATCTAAATGCCAGTCAAAGTAAACCTGCTTTCACAGTCCTTTCTACACATTATAATCTTTGTAAATGAGAAACTAAACATTATAGTCAGGGTGAGATAAATCTGAATATTAACTTTTTTTGTATTTTGAAATATTTTGTAGACTATCATGTTATAATATTGTAAACTCTTGCTCTGCTCTACTTCTGAAGCTCTGAATCCAGCTCCCCTGCCCCTCCCTTCTCGTTCTATCCTCCCCTCTCTCCTCCCCTCTTCCCTTCTCCTCCCTTCCTGCTCTGATGTGCCCCTGTTCTGATGTCTTGAACATTTGTCTTTGCCCCCCCAGACACTCCTGCTCCTTTTGGATTCAGCTCTCTAGGTGGATTTTCATTTGCAGATTTGGCACAGATACATAATTCTGAAGAATTTGCTTTTGGGGAAAAAGGTTGGTACTTTTGATTTGGAGACCTGTCCTGTAATTTTCTTTGAAGGGGAAGAATGTAATCGGATAAGTTGTGATCTGTGGTCAGCAATATGTTATCCAATTTAACTACTGAAAAATATTTTGGAAATTTATTTTCAGATGATTTGGGGACCTGAATGAATAATGAATTTAGTGCAAATATCAAGACATTAAATAAATGCAAATTAATTAGTTTGCAAAAGTCGATATCCATAAATATCCATATACCCCAGTCGCGCGCGCACACACACACACAGTGGTTCACAAACTGCAGCTTTGTCTGAATTGTTGTGAACAGTTGTACAACAATTTGTAAACCCCTGCTTTAGAAGGAGGGGCAAAATGGTCCTAGTACCTGCACTAATGAGCATGTGTGTGTGTGTTGACGGGGGGTGGGGTTGTGGCTTTTGTAGATGCTAACTTCTCCTGGGCCAATGCGGGGGCAGTGGTATTCGGTGGCAACTCTATACCAGTTTCCCACAATGACGAAGAGGAGGAACGTGACAGTGACGATGATTCTAACAATACAGACATTCACTTCGATCCTATTGTTTCACTGCCAGAGGTATGTTTAAGTGACTATATGGTGAACTCCAGAATGTTCTGCAGTCACACAATATTCAGCAATACCATTAATGGTCTAGGTGCATGCATGTTGGAGAACTCGAATGCCAAAATTAAAACTGATGAGACAAAAATTAGCTTAATGCTGTACATCCAGTTGTGGTTAATACTCTTAATGTTATCAGCCATGACATTTTGTTTGTGAATCAAATGATATCTGCTAGAAAAAATCAGATTATCAAATTAAATGTAAATCCTGTAAAATTTACATCATGACTAGAGGCATTTTTTTCTAATTAATGAACCATGTGTTGAGAATCTTTTATTTGGATGAATTCATTCAGAATGATGATGGCCTTGGAAAGGCTTCTGTGAAAAGGCTAATGCACTTTGACAAAAAAGCATGAGCTTAATTATATAACTAATATTTTATGCCTGTGTAAAGCTTGTGTAAACTTTACATATTTGAAGGGTTTATTTCCAAAACGCATTATCATGTGAGTGTTGAAATTGTCAGTTTGAGGAAATTGTTAATTCTTTACAATAAATAAACCCCTTCCCAGGTCATGGTGAAGTCTGGTGAGGAGGATGAGGAGATTCTCTACAAGGAGAGGGCAAAGCTTTATAGATGGGACCGGGATTTGAACCAGTGGAAAGAGCGTGGTGTTGGTGACATCAAGATCCTCTTCCATCCATCAAAAAAGTTCTACCGTGTGCTTATGAGACGTGAGCAGGTGTTAAAGGTGTGTGCCAACCACACCATCACTAAAGCCATGGAACTGAAACCCATGAACGCCTCTGCCAATGCCCTGGTTTGGACAGCTAACGACTATGCAGGTAGACCTCAAAAGCAGAAACGTCAAGCAGATACTTTTTTTTTGTTTTTCTTTCTTTCAATAATCGATATGGTGCCACCTTCAAGCCCCAAGACTTTACTGCACCAGCTCTGCTCTCATGTGTCTTGCTTTGGTTTTTCATGTTTTAACCAGGAGGAGACGGGAATGTAGAGCAGCTTGCTGCCAAATTCAAAAGTCCAGATCTAGCACAGTCCTTCAAGAGGGTCTTCACCGACTGTCAGAGTCGTATGGCTCAAGAAGACTTCTCCCAGCCTTCCAGAATCACTGAACTCTCGAAGCCAAGCAATCCCTTGGTGTTCTTCACTGTTGCCGCTGATAATGAGATTATGGGCAAGATCACAATGGAGCTGTTTGCTCACATTGTTCCTAAAACTGCAGAAAATTTCAGAGCTTTGTGTACTGGAGAGAAGGGCTTTGGCTACCGCAGTTCTGTTTTCCACAGGATTATCCCTGACTTCATGTGCCAGGTAGGCTTACATTTACATTTGCATCACATCAGAGTTGCTCTAATGTTTGTCTCATGAATATCAGAGCTTCACCCACTGCTGGAATGTCACATTGTCATTCAGTTAATGTTGTTGGTGGCCTCCTCTTCGACACTCACCCAGATCAGGTTTCAGACACAACAGAACAAAAAGCCATCTTGTTTTGTGTAAAATAAGCTACCCAATATAAATATCTTAAAATAATATTTGCTTATAGGTTATTTAAGATGCATCTAATAAGATTAAGTGAATGTGTTTTATTAAATAGACTGATCATGTTTGTCACAATTGTGTTTTAATTTGTGTTAGGGTGGTGATATAACGGAACAGGATGGCTCTGGTGGAAAGTCCATCTATGGAGGCAAATTTGAAGATGAAAACTTCGACATAAAACACACTGGAGCAGGCCTGCTATCCATGGCCAATCGTGGCAGAGACACCAACAACTCGCAATTTTTCATCACCCTCAAGAAAGCGGAGCATTTAGATTTCAAGCATGTGGCCTTTGGCTTCGTCAGAGATGGAATGGAAGTTGTGAAACAAATGGGAGGACTGGGTTCTAAAAGTGGTAAACCAAGCAAAAAGATCACAGTGGTGGATTGTGGTGAGCTGTAGTCCCATTCTGTGATCTTGTGTGCGAGTGGTGCTCCTTCCCATGTCAGGACTGAGAACTCCGTACGTATAAGGCCACATGTAACATGTACAATGTCTGTATAAGCCATCTACCAGAAGGATGACCAAAGTGGAGAAAAACGAACCCAACTTTTACTTTGTATTTGCTGTGAAGTATAAACTTTTTTGTTGTTGGTATGTGGTAACACTGAGACGTTTGCTGCTCCGTGACTATACTAAATGCATTTTAATTGATTAAATTGTCTGTGTGTTTCCTTTAATTAATGTAAAGTTTGTACAGCTGACCGTGCCGTACAGGGCCGTTTTCATGGCACGTGTCCACTGTAGTTCTTGAACATTGTAATTGATAACTCTACATGGATAAGTGCTCTGCATGTTCTAATAAATACATGTTTTGTAAAATTAAGACTTTGTGGCTAGAATGGTACAGAACTGGACTGACACACTCCTCTCTCTGATCAGTTTTCTAAGTGTTTTGTGGGGATTTAAATTGGACAATGCTGCATTTCTCAGTTTTGTCAGTAGTAAAGGCTGAACTCTAACAAAAAATTCAGTTTATATAATGTAAAATCTCAAAAATAAGAATTCTGTTGATGTTCGTTTATATGGTATGTAATAAATTGACACGTCTTCTCCTTTTGTTATAATTGAAACAAATGGAACCGTGCAGTTACTGACTGTTACTGCTGTCTTCAATTACATTATTAGGCTGCTGGAACTTCGTTTTAAATTTCTGCATTTGAGAGAAATTGGAGAACCACTTGCCTCGCAGTTGTCTAATCACATGCATGTTTTCCTGGGGCAGTGACCAGGAGTGAAGTGTGAGTTTCAGTCAGTGCAGGAATGGAATTTTCCCCCTTTTGCCTGTTTGGACGGACCCCACGTGCTTGGCCAATATAAACAGCCTTTTGAGATGGAGAACCCGGTTATGTTGTGGGATGTGAGGAACATTTCCAGTGCTCAGTATCAGGTGCTTCCTGGAATTATAGCTGCCTACCTGGGCCAGTAGCTACTTTAAGCACCACTAAAATAACTAATATGATGCTTATCTATTTTGGGAATTTAAATGCAACCTTTTCATTTGAGAACATCATTCAGCTGTCTCAGATGTAATGTGCTGCCATGTATAGATGCAAAAAATATATAAACTACGTTTAATAATATTTTATTTATAAAGTGCCTTTCTGGACACCTAAGGACACTGTACAACACAAGAAAAATAAGATATACAAATAAATATGCATAAAAATACAATATAACAAAAATCTCATCCATATGCTAATTTAAAAAGATAAGTTTTATGTCCTGTTTTAAAAAGATCTAAAGATGTACAAGCCTGCATTGCATCAGGGAGCCCATTCCACAGCATTGGACCCGCAACACAGAATGCTCTTTTCCCAGTGGAACTCAACTTATAGGGCGGAACCACAAGCAAGTGTTTGCTTGACGATCTAAGTGTACGCATCGGGGAGTATGGCTGGAGTAACCTACTTAAGTAGGGAGGAGCAAGGTCATGAAGGGATTTAAAAACCAACATGAGCAGTTTGTACTGGATGTGATACTGCACTGGAAGCCAGTGAAGGTGACACAGAACCGGGGTAATATGCTCCCAAGATCTTCTATGGGTGAGCACCCTCGCAGCTGAATTCTGCACATACTGCAGCAGGGAGGCCATACAACAGAGCATTGGGATAATCCAGTCGGCATGTGACAAACGCATGGATCAAGGTCTCAGCAGCAGCAAAAGAAAGGAAAGGGTGAATCCTAGAAATACTCCTAAGGTGGAAGAAGGCTGCCCTACATGTATTTTTAATGTGTGACTCAATAGATAACGTAGAGTCAAACGTGACTCCGAGATTTCTTACCTCAGCAGAGGTAGAAACAACAAAACCCGGAATACTAACAGTAGTGTCACCAAGTCTCTTAACTGTAGTAGGAGAAGCAATTATGATGGCCTCAGACTTTCTATTATTTAAACTCAGGAAGTTCTCAATCATCCATGTCTTAACGTCTGTTAAGCAGCTCAACAAGGCCAGAGGAGGCAAGCTATGGGCAGGTTTGGTGTAGATATAAATCTGCACATTATCAGCATAGCAGTGAAACTGCAGCCCATGCTGCCTAATGATGTCCCCCAGAGGAAGCAGGTACAGAATGAAAAGCAAAGGTCCAAGGACTGAGGCCCTGGGGGACTCCATGTAAAACAGAACAAGTGTCCGATTTAAAACCTCCAATAGAAACAAACTGCTGCCTGTCAGAGAGATAAGAAGTGATCCAAGCTAACGCAGTCCCAGTTATGCCAATCATATTTTCAAGCCGAGATAGCAATAGGCTATGGCACACTGTGTCAAATGCTGCCGTTAGGTCCAGTAAAATAAGCAAACTAAGCAGTCCCTGGTCAGCCGCCATTAACAAATCATTCACCACCCTGACAAGAGCAGTTTCAGTACTGTGATTTCTCCTAAAACCAGACTGAAAGACCTCAAACAGATCACAGGATTCAATATGTTCCATTAACTGCACAGCTACTATTCGCTCCAGCAGTTTAGTGAGAAATGGAAGATTCGAAATGGGCCTATAGTTATCGAAATTCTCAGGATCTAAGCCAGGCCTCTTGAGAACTGGAGTGATGGCTGCCAGCTTCAAACATGCCGGAACCATTTCTGAGCTAAGTGAAGCATTAATGACCATAGTAATAAGAGGGCAGACAGACGCAGAACAGGCTTTCACCCATTGTGTTGGCATGGGATCCAGTTGACATGTCGTTGCCCTAGAGGTCCTAACAAGCTCTGCAACAAACTGCTGATCTACCGCATCAAAAGCAGTAAAATAACTGCTACTGGACCGCGAGAATGGTCGAGATGTGTCTAACACATTCACAGTAGGCTGAAACTGTGCGTATACTGTATCTATTTTATGATTGAAAAAATCCATAAAACGAGAACAAAGTTCAAGCGATGGAGTTAAAGGAGAACTCTTCACAGGGCCGAGTATCCTATTGACAGCTTGAAACAGCTCTGGGATTACCGTGGGTACTATGAATAACATCAGTGTAGTATAGTGTTTTAGCTTCCTGCAGTTTTTCCTTATAAAGCAGGACATGATCCCTGTAAGCACAAGCACAGTCAGGCCAGTTATCTTTACAAGTCGCTCAAGCTGTCGGCCAGCAGCTTTCAGTTTGCGCAGCTCAGCAGTATACCAGGGAGCAGGCTGAGAAAAAGATACAGAGCGAGTTCTGAGAGGTGCCAGGTGATTCAAGTTAACTGACAGTTTCATCATAGTGAGCCACTAGCAGATCCGGGTTTAAACAATCAGGTATAGTCCTCTGTCTGAACATCTCCATAACAGCCAGTGGACTAACATTTTTGAGGTTTGAGGTTTTTGAGGTTTAACCATTAACCAAGTCAAAGAGGAAAATTAGCAAAACATTTTAGTATTGTATACTTATTAGGAATATAAGTAAATATTACAAAAGTAGCCTAAGGGACGCAGGATTAGAAACGGCCACTTTCACGTCGGGCTCGATCGTGCACCCTCCCCCGCGCGCCTGAACATGGACGCGCCTCCCATTGTGACGCACGTTTACGAAGGCGGAAGTGAAGCGTTTCATAAGCAGTGCTAAAAACAAGCAGAACTAGTGATCTGTCCCTCTGATCCGGGAAATGTGCCTCTAAAGTAAATAATCCAGCTCCAGTGAGTCCGCTACTGCAGTGACGACATGGACGTGAGTAGGAACCCGTTTGGTTTATTTGAACACCTGGCCATCGCTATGGGGATTGTTGTTCCGTGTTTGAAGCAGAGCAGCTTCCAACACGTCCGTGGCTGAAGCGTTTAGATCCGCTCTTCGCACTTCTGTAGTTTAACGCTGGATGTCTGCTGACATGACCGAGTTAATCGGTCTTGTAAGTGGTGTCGGCCTAATTTGTTAAATGTAGCCTTAATATATTTAGAAGAAATGTGTTATTTAAGGAAGGTATTATTATTTAAGTTGATTAATTGGGTGAGAGAAGTTCATTTAACATGTCTCTTATTTCCAGCGGGACGCGGACGTGGCGAGCGGGCCGGGCGCCCCTTCCCCAGGCAATGGCAAATCTAAGGTGAAGTTTGCTTCAAACTCTGAAACTATATGACCGGATTACATGTGATGGAGTTCATCACGTTTTCTTGTCACTTAATGCCCCACTGTAGTTGGACACACTGTCTAAAGAAGACCTCATTACATTTGCAAAGAAACAAATGGCTGTAATACAAAAGTTAAAGGCAAAATGTGCAGGTATGGAGATTGTTTTTTTTTTGTGTTGATTGATTAACACAGCTTATTACACGTGTCTTTACGGAGCTCAGTGATCACTTATAAGTGTGTGTGTTGTGTGTTGTTTTTTTTTTTAGATTTGGAAAAGGAAGTTAAAATGCTAAAGGCTGTTCCAAGTGAGAATTCAGATGACACAGTAATACAGGTGAGAATTCAGATAATACAGACCCAGTAATGCAGGTGAGCATCAAGTATGAAGATATTATATAGTATTTTCCTTGTTCATCCAGAATATTTTTGTTTACCTTTTGAAGTAATGTTCAAACTGTTATACTTGTTAGTATGAAGCTAGTACAAATTCTGAACATAAGATTGTAACGTACTAATATTTAGTTGTGTTTACAATAATACAAAAAAGCACACTGTGCCCTTCTGAGAATGGATGCTGTATTGTTTCTGATGAACAGGAGCTGACTGACAGAATGGATGCTGTATTGTTGGAGAAAGCCGAGACTCAACAGACTCTTGTGTTACTGCGGAAGGAAAATGAGAAGGTCAACAAACAGGCACAAGTAAGTTACATTAGAGTTAGGGTTAGGTTAGGTTAGGTTAGGGTTAGTATTAGGGTTAGTTTGAAATCTGAAGTGAGTTTGTTTGCATTCACACATTAGATTAAGGCATGTAAACCTCACTATGGTTAGCTTTAGCTTCACTATCTTTAACAGTTTGATCGAGAATGTATGACATAAAAAAGGAGAAGAGTTGATATCCAGGGCTACAAGGAAAGAAGCAGGTACACCACAACAGAATGCAAATCATTATTTACAGTGTTGGAAAATACTGGGTGAAATCTACATGTACATTTTGTGGACTTGGAAAATGTTGGTTTGTGATGTAAATGTTTTCAGCTTTGTTTGACTGTTTCTTGTTGGCAGAGATGTTGCATTGTTGACTGTAAATTATAGATTAATAGACATGAATAGTTATTTTCAGAATGGAATACTGCTGTAGTAATATAGTAATAGTGCTGTAGTAATATAGTAATAGTGCAGAAGTAATATAGTAATACAGCTGTAGTAATTCTGCTGTAGTAATATTGCTGTGGTAATATAGTAATACTGCTGTAGTAATACTGAGGTAGCAATAAAGTAATACTGCTTCCTTTAGAAGTCAGAAATGTTTTCGGTATCCCAATAGAATCAGTGTCAGTTTGATTGTTTTGCTGCATTCTGTAGTTTTGAGAGATGCAGTTTAAGGAGATGTTGTAAAACATGTCATCAGTAATGTCTTCAGTTAGACATGATGTCAGCATTAATGGCACAACAATATGGCACACACATTAATGTCTCCAGTTAGACATGATGTCAACAGTAATGTCTCCAGATAGACATGATGCCAACAGTAATGTCTCCAGTTAGACATGATGCCATCAGTAATGTAGTGAAACCACGGTACACTGTGCACATGTACACAGCCTGTTAATGGGGACCCAGAGGCTGACACCGCTTTTGGGGGAAATCGCAGGGCAGATAACAGTATGATCAAATATAAATTAAAGATAAATGCAGCTGTTTAGAAAGCACCTCATGTGTAAGGTTACCTGTCAGAAGATCACACACTTGTTGGGAAATATCAGTGCAAGAGTGTCCAATGCAATAATACAAACCATATACAATTTCTGTTTCATCAGAGAACATTCAAGAGGATTTAGAAATTATGTTGTAACAATCCTGTATTCTAGCACATGATTCTTTTGCATTTGGCCTTTTGCATTTCACTAGACCAGTGGTTCTCAAACTTTTTCTATCATTCCCCACCTCAGAAGAAGGGGAAATTCCATGCCCCACCTGTCCCATATCACCCAAACAAATTTGTTGATGAGGGGGGTGGCGATCGTGATTTGTTAACAAGGGGGGGGGGGGGGGGGGGGGGGCGAACGTAATTTGTTGACCGAACGTAATTTTTAATTCATTAAAGGGCTGAATCCTACCCTGGTTCACGCTGTTCCGCAGACATTTTAAACATCCGGGCCTTATGCAAAACGAACAGGCATTAAAACGACAGGCTTAAAAAGGTTAATTTCTTCCAATTGCTTGCGCCCCACACTTTGAGAAACGCTGCACTAGACCATTTCTGTGCATGCTGCTTCTGAGCTCAAGTAAAACCCTCTTTACATTAAACATGTCTACACGTCTTCCTGTCTTGGAATAACGGTAGCATTTATAAGTCTGTTATCTCAAAAACACCTACTGTTCATTTTTACATATGTGCAGGGTTTTAGACTTCATGTAGTTTATTTCCTCTCCACATGATTTTGACAGGTTGTTCTTAATAGTCTGTGCCTGTGTCAGATTCTCAGATTCTGATTTAGTGTCAGCCACTAGAGGGCATTGTTTGGGCAAGGAAACCAGAGGAGCGTCTGATGTTTTGAGTTTGCTGCGGTTTGCTTACACTTTTCTCATTTGTAGGATCACAATGTTTTTCTGTTTGTTAATGTTTGCTTTTCACCACAACAAGATTTTAATGCACTTTTCTATGTGAGTAATTTTAGCAGCACTACCATTTGTGTATTTTTGTCTGTGTATGCATGTACTGCATAAAAACTGTATATATATATATACAAACTATATACTGAGGCACGGACGTAATTTTGGGGGGGGACGGGGGGGGGGGGACATGTCCCCCCCCACTTTTTCAAAAGCCGGCTTTGGTCCCCCCCAGTTTTTACGGTTAAAACCAAATATTTAAATAGCGACGAATCCATGTCCCCCCCACTTTTGAAATCAAAATTACGTCCATGTACTGAGGGATGAATATGGGATAAATTAATGGGAGGGTGCAGCTTTACATGTTCTATTCATCAACAGGAAGCAATGGAACATGTACTTCAGCTTCAGGAGAAACTGGACAACATAAACAAAGAGCACATGGAGAAGATAAAGGTTTTGGAAGAGAAATTAGAAACCAGTGAAACAAAACACAGAGAAGAACTGAAGCTTATTAAACAAATGGAAAGTGAAAAAAATGAGAATGAGGAAATTCAGAGAAACAGACTGATGGAAAAGTTTAATTCTCAGATTGAAGCAGTCCACCAGGGATATGAGGACCAGGTGAGGAACTTGCAGCATGATCTGGAATTTGCTAAGAAAGAGCACTGCACTGAAATTGAAGCTCTTGTGGAAACTCATCAGATGACTCTTAGAAAATCTCACGAAAACCTTCAGAATTTACAGGATGAGATTGCAAAGCTGAGCAGACAGCGTGAAGAGCAGCTTAAAATAAGTGCTGTACAGGTTGAGATGGAGAGGGAGCGGTGTCTGAGGGAGCTCTCAGAGCAGCAGGTGGTTAAGGACAGCTACCTACAGGATGTGGAAGAGGAAGAGGAGGAGTCTAACGGCGGCCCCCAGAAGGCTTCAGGAACTCTGAAGATGTCGGAATCCTTAACACTGGAGGAATCAGATGAGAGTCTAAGATTGACACTGCAGGATCTACAGTCCCAGAATGCAATGCTTCAAGAGGAGATCAAATTTCTAAGCAATGTAAAAACTGAGCTTGAGACTAACTTGAAACATATTAAAGAAGAGTTCTTGTTAGAAAGGGAAGAGTTGGAGTTTAAGATTAATGAACTGCAGATGACGAGAGGGGATACCGACACATGTCTGGAAAAGGATGTTCAAATACTTAATGAGCTGAAAACTGTACATCTTGACAAACATGAACAAGAATTTCAAGAATTACAAGAACTTCACAAAACAGAACTGAAGGAACTAGAGGCTCGTCTCATTAGTACTGCTGAATATGAAAAGGAAGCTTTTATTCAAGAGCTGAAAGATCTGCAGTACCAGTGCAGGCTTCTTGAGGAGGAAAAGACCACTGTGGTGAATGAATATGAACACACAAAAGAAATTCTGAAAAATCTTGAGTTGGAACTGGCTGATGGAACATCAAACTTTGTGAGCCAGTACAACGCCATGAAGGAACGTGCAGCTCTGTCGGTTCAGGAACTACAGGACAAACTACGTGAGAAGGAGAGTGTGATAACTAAACTAGAGAGTGACCTGCACACACGAGACGGTTCATCAGACAAATGTAAAGAGAGACTAGAACAAATAAGAGGTGATTTAGAACGCATGCTAGATGAATGTAAATGTGGACAAATGGACACTGTGCAACTGACCCGTCAGGATCTGGAGGGCCTGTCGGGGGCTTTGGAAGGTGCCTTGGCAGAGAGAAACCATTTCAGGAGCTTTGTGGCTCATTTGGAAGGACAGCTCTCCTATTCAGCAGCTGAAGAAGAGCAGTTAGCCAAGCATTGTGGTGCCTTCCTGGAGGACCAGGCAGCTCCTCAAGACCCAGCGGAGCACCTGGATGGTGGGCTGGTTGGTCAAGCTTCCGTTGGGGTGAACGAGAAGACTGATGTCCGGAGCGAGCTGCAACCTCAACTGCTGGGAGAAGACTCGCGGAGGCACATCTCTGAAATACTGAAGCAGAACTTTTCTGTGATCATAGCAGAAGAAGACATCCCTGCACTGCTTAACCAGCTGCTGTACAGAGTTCAAAAAGACAACATTGTGTTTACACAGCAGCATGGCACACCTTCTCCACACAGCCCTCCCGAAGAGCGGGGTGGTGAAGAAGGGCTGGGCGAGGTCTGTGTACAGGATGTGTTCTCACGTACTGAACGTTTTGAAGAGGACCTCACTGAAATGCAGACTCAGAATGATATAAGCCCTGTCGATAGTGAGAACTGTTCTGAGGGGGAGAAAACCCAGACAGCAGCAGTCCAACAACATGAACGACCTACAGACGAAGCTGGAAAACAAGAAACTAAGGAATCCTTGAAATCCGAGGATGAGGTGAAAAGTCTCCAGCACAAGCTTAGGGAAAAGGAGGACATGATAGCACAGTTAAATGGAGAAATCTCTCTTTTACAGGTGGGTGTTGGTGCTGATTTCTTCTTGATTTCTTGCTGATTTTCTTAAAAGTAGTTTGTCATGTACAGTGTAGCACATTTCAGATCTTAACTGTCTAAACCTTAAGACATGAAATATACCGACTTGTTTTACAGGAATTCAAGATGTCTGCCTGCAATAACAATATGACACAAATAGGTATGTCTGTTATTTATTGTTCTCAGAGAGGACATTTGTTTGACATCTGTTCCTCACCTGGAACTATTACAAATGTATCTGGTCATGACATTGCTATATCGGATCACCTGCTCATTACATCACGTATTGCACTACACACTGAACTCCACTCCACTAAATCATCTGTCACTTATCGTAGTCTTTTATCCATTGTTTCAACTACGTTTTTCTCTGCCCTGGAATCCACTAAATTTCCCCTCATCACTTCTATTCACAATATTGACGATGCTGTCGCTGTATACAACCAGTCCCTTACTGATACTCTCAATACTCTAGCACCAGTTAAAACACGACTTGTGCCCTCCTCTCACTCATCACCCTGGTTTACTGCTGAACTTCGTGCCCAGAAAACCACTGGTAGGCGCCTTGAGCGTCTATATAGGAAAACTCATCTATTTGTTCACTACCAGGCATATATGGATCACTTGGCCAAATATAAGGATGCTTTAAATAAAGCCCGTACACTTCACTACACATCAGCAATAAACAGCGCTGGCTCTGACCCCAAGCGACTTTTCAAGATTGTTAATAACCTTCTACGTCCCTCATCATTGTCCCCTTCCCCCACAACTGATCGGTGCAATGAATTTCTTAATTTCTTTAATCAGAAAGTGTCCCTTATTTATCAGGATTTGTTGAAGCACCAGTCACACAATTCCTCTCTCTCCTCTTCCTCCTTGACTACTATCCTGCCGCCTCCGCAGTCTCTCTCCTCCTTTTCATTAGTTAACTCTGATCTTATAGCCAGACATCTCACCAGCGCCAAGTCAACCACCTCAATCCTGGATCCTGTCCCTACATTTCTGCTCAAACAGGGCGTCTCTTCACTTGCTCCCTCTATCTGTCATATAGTTAATCTCTCTCACCTCTGGACACATTCCTGTAGAGTTAAAAACATCTGCCATAACCCCAATCATCAAAAAACAGAATTTGGACACTACAATTTTAAGCAATTATAGACCGATATCAAACCTCCCATTTCTATCAAAAATTCTAGAACGTGTTGTTGCCTCTCAGTTACTCCAGTTCATGTCTTCTAATGATCTCTTCGAGATCTTTCAGTCTGGTTTCCGTGCTCAGCATAGCACAGAGACATCACTCATTTACGTACTTAATGATCTTCTTCTATCTTCTGACAAAGGCTACGCATCCATTCTTCTACTCCTTGATCTTACTGCTGCCTTTGACACTGTTAATCATACAACTCTCCTCTCACGGCTTGGTGATTTAGGTCTCTCTGGTACAGTCATCTCCTGGTTCACTTCCTATTTATCAAACAGATGTCAATTCATTCGACTGGGTAACTGCAAATCAGACCTATCTCCTCTTTCTCACGGTGTCCCCCAGGGCTCTGTACTTGGTCCACTGCTATTTACCATCTATATTCTGCCTCTTGCTAACTTGATACGCCAATATGGGTTAAACTTTCATTTCTACGTTGATGACACCCAGCTTTATATTAGTTTTAAACCATCTGGCCCCTTCCCACCTCCATCCATTACCAAGTGTATCAGAGAACTCAACCTATGGTTGCGCTCCAACTTCCTCCAATTAAATGCTCATAAGACCGAGTATCTTGTCATCTGTACTAAATCTGTGGTCCAGTCCCTTGCCAATTCATCCCTCTCTGTTGATGATACTCAAATTAACTCATCACCTACAGCCCGTAACCTTGGAGTCTTGTTTGACCCATTTCTGTCGTTTGTACCACATATACGCTCACTTAGTAAATCTGCCTTTTTACAACTTCGCAATATCTCCCGCCTCTGCCCACACCTTTCTCCAAAATCTGCTGAGATCCTGGTGCATGCACTCATTACCTCAAAGTTAGATTACTGTAACTCTCTCCTCTATGGGCTTCCCTCTAAATCCCTTCGACCCCTTCAGTCTGTTCAGAATGCTGCTGCTCGTGTTTTATCTCAAACCAGAAAATACGAGCATATAACACCAGTATTAGAACGTCTCCACTGGCTCCCTGTACACCTGCGTATCCAGTACAAACTCCTAGTGCTTACATTTAAAACACTCACTGGTGCGGCACCCTTATATCTGGCCAACCTCCTCCATCATTATGTCCCAACACGTAGACTGCGTTCTTCTGACACCGGTCTCCTTGTTGTCCCTAGATATAAGTTAAGCACTATGGGGTGTCGATCATTCAGTGTGGCTGCCCCAACACTTTGGAACTCTCTCCCACCATCACTCCGTCTCTCTTCATCTCTCAATTCATTCAAAACACAACTAAAAACTCACCTGTTTTCTCAATATTTTCACCTAAACTCTTCATCCTAGACCGGCATCAATTTATTTAATCTGTTTGTATTGGTGTTGCCTGTTTTGTATTTTTTGTATTGTTTGTTAGTTTGCGTATTTTTGTTTTTGCATCTGGAAAGTGTCCTTGAGCATCTTGAAAGGCGCTATACAAATGGAACCTATTATTATTATTATTATTATTATTATTATTATTATTATTATTATTTGTTTTTGCAGTCTGCATATAAGGATCAACCAGACCTGTTCATTGAAACCTACCATACTACCTGCTATACTGGGTTTCATACACTACATTCAACCAAACTCGTACAGTCAATTACTGAAGCGGTAGATCAGCCCATGAACAGCCAGGGACTGTTCTGAAGTGGGACATCATGAACAGTCAGGCACTGTGATGTAACATTTTCTTGAAAGTGTTTCATTTCAGACTTTTATGGCAAGCTACCTACAAATTATTCTGGATTGGCTTGGACCTGTGCTGTATGTACATGGACCACATTGGATAAATAGTTATTGCTCACAGCATTGTATGTATATTGTGAAACAGTTAGCCAAGAAAATGAGTGATTTAATTAAATATTTAGGCAGGAGAAAGAATGCCAATCATAAATAATGATTGCAGTTTATGGTAATCATGCACAAACCATGGGACAATCTTGTAATGTAACCTCATTTTCTGTAGAAATCCTAGAAAAAGAAATCAAAGAGAAAGATGAACGCATGAATAAGATCAAAGCTGTAGCTGTTAAAGCCAGGAAGGAACTGGAGCTGAGCAGGACAGAGGTGAGCTGGGACTGCTTTAAGGAGATGATACCAGAGTGGCCTTTGTGTGTGTGTGTGTGTGTGTGTGTGTGTGTGTGTGTGTGTGTGTGTGTGTGTGTGTGTGTGTGTGTGTGTGTGTGTGTGTAAGTAAAAGTAAGTAAAATTTTATTTATAGAGCACCCCTCAAGATACAAATCACAAGGTGCTTTACAGGATAAAAGAAAAATAGTAAAACAGTATCTATATGTATATATAAAATAAAAATATAAAAGAAAACTAAACAAATGCAAGCCTAAAAAGATACGTTTTTAACATTTTTTGAAAAGACATCACAGAATCTGCAGTTCTTATAGGCAAGGGGATAGAGTTCCAGAGACGGGGAGATGCTGTTGCAAACGCTCCATCACCCTTAGTTTTCAACCTTGTGCGCGGTATAGCCAGTAAAAATTTATCACCTGACCTCATAGACCTAGGGGGAGTATGTGTGTTAGCAAATGAATACACATCTGTGAGCATGTGACCCACCTCGTCACAGGTGTGTGCGCTAAAAGAGGATCTGGAGACCATGCAGGCTGCTCGAGATAAGCTGTCAGAGTCTATGAAGGGGATCATCCACGGTGCTGAGGATTACAAGGTGTGCAGCGTACGGCCTGATCGGGCCTTTTAGTCCGAACGTTTGACCGTACGTGTTATCAGAAGCAGGGGAGTTCTGCCCATCACCCTGACCCTAGCAGGAGTGGTCAGAGTGCTTCTCAAGACATCTAACAAAACATACCTAGACTTTCACTGATGGGTAATGTGTAGAATAATTCTCATATGCACAGGGTAATAATATATAAAAAAAAACAGTCTAGAACCTGAATCTAGAGTGTATAGTCTAGAGTGTATATATAAATATATACTATATATTATATTCTAAACCCATATTATTTACTGTTTATATTCTATACATATATTATTTAGTGTTTCCGTTTAGTGTTAAAGAGCATTTTTAACTTCTGAATGAACTCAGAATCTTCTAATTCACAGAATCTTATGATGAGTTATGACAAGCAAACTGAAGTGTTGGATAGAGAGAGAGAGAAGCTACAGCAGGCAGAGCAGCTGGTCGGGGACTTGACCAAACGATTACAGGCAGCTGTTGAACAGGTAATCCATCTCTATACTTTATAAGTATTATAATGTGTCTGTGTTCATAATTCATATTCATTCATATTTTGGTTAAGGTTTCATTTTGGAAATAAGGAGAAATTGAGCCAATTGACTACATTGGAACACTAGGGGGCAGTGAAGGCACACATGCCGGGGTTAAGTGCCTTGCTCAGGAACACTTCAGTCATGGCCTAACAATGAAATTGACCTCATTTGAGCATTTAGGCTATTGAGGTTGTGCCTAAATGCTCAATGCTTGCATAGCAAGGTCGTGCGTGGTGAGGCATACTACAGAGTGCATCATAGTGTCATGAGAGATGTATTCAAGCCAGGGATGATATAGTAATATCAGATAAATACATTTCTAAATATGGTAATGCTAAATAAATAGGTGCACTAATATATGCATTTTTTTGAAAGAGATGTAATCAGCTTTATATTGGAGAAACCAAAAGAAGACTTGTTGATTGGTGTGTTGATCCATCAGAATTAAGGAGATGTCCTTTCCAGTGTCAAAACATTTTAATACTAATGGACATTGCATTAACAACATATCTGTTTGCATTGCCAGTTTTTGCTATGGCAGCAATGAAATGAGCAAAGTCAAAGAAAAAGAATCTAAACTCTGATCTAAACTCTTGGAACTTTAGAACCCCATGAATGAATGTAATGATTTAAACATCTACATTTCCATATATAAATAAACTGGTTCCTCCTCCTATTAAATCAGAAGCGCTTTGCTTACACAGCTGATGAAGAACCTAAATCAGAAATGTCTGTTTCTCTTAACTTAAATTGTACTTCACTACAATTTAATATCTGTGTCTTATCTAAATACTGCTGTGGCTAACCTGGAATTTTCTTCAGATTTAATAAATATAAAATTTAGAATCACCAATTTTCAAAGTGAATATAGGTGCTATTGACATGAAATTCTCACCAGATGTCAGTAACATCCCATCCAATGCAAAGAAATCAAACATAAATGCCCATAAATAAAGTTTAATATGTAATAATGAGAAATAACACAGGGATGAAGTATAGAACACATGAAGAAAGGGAGGAGCAGGAAGACCCACAGACTCCACACCAGCTGGTATCAGTCATTAGATAGTGATCCTTCCACATACTGCCCATTAATACCTGCTGGTTCTGTCCCAACTGATAGCCCAGAAAAAGTCTCATTACCAAGATGTCACATAAGAAACATCTCATGATGAATCAAAAGCAGTTAGCTCTCTCAAGACCTACACAACCTTATTGTTGCAAAACATCCTGATGGTGTTGGTTGCAGTACGCACTGTTGGAGCCATCATCTGGAAGAGCAAATGGTATTTCACCATAAACTGGCTAAATCAGGTGCTCCACACAAGATTTTAGACAGAGGACTGAAAAGAATTATTAGAAGAGTTGCCCAAGAAGGATATCCATGAAGGATAAATGGAAAAATGTACCAAGACATTCTTCATAAATCTAGGGTTTGGGTTTAGGGTGAGGGTAAGTGTTAAGGGTTAGAGTAAGGGTTATGGTTAGGGTTAGAATTCAGCTAGTTTCTTCATACAGGATGAGTCTTGAAGCATTTATATGAAGTATCAAATACATTTTCAGTAAGTGTATTCAATACTTTCTTCCTATGACATTTCTCAGTATTCCACTCAGTTTTGGGTTAAGGTTAGGGCTATGTTTGATTTTTTTTAATATGTGAATTGGATGGGTTGTTTCTGGTCAGAATTTCATGTCAGTATCACCTTCAGAAGTATATTTCTTAAAATTGGTGACATGTTCAATACTTATTTTATGTGCTGTGTGTGTGTGTGTATATATATATATATATATATATATATATATATATATATATATATATATATATATGTATGTATGTATGTATGTATGTATGTATATATTATACATTATATATGTATATATATACATATATATATGTATGTATATATGTATGTATGTATGTATATATATATTATACATTATATATGTATATATATACATATATGTATATATGTATATACAATATACATTTGGTCTTGTATAGAATGAGAATGCGTTTAAAAATCTCACTCATCTTGTTTCCCTGACAGAACAAGCAGTTATCATCAGAGAGAGAAGATCTGGCTGCTCACATGGAGACGGTTCAGAGGAACGTTCAGCAGCTGGAAGCACAAGTCCTCGAGATGCACAAACTACAGTCAGGGTTGGAGAGAGAGCTGGAGACGCAGACACTTATAAAAGAGCAAAAATCTAAGGTACAGATCCAGATTTTACAGGCCCCATAGTGAATTATCTCATTCCATGTCACATTGATGCTATAATTTAAATCTAGGTTTAAAGTGTATAAGTATGTAATCTAATTTTCAGCCGCCCAGAGTATTACAGGCGTTCGTAGTACTAACCCTAGGGTTAGGGTTACTAACCCAGGTGTTGTGTGTGTTTGTGATTCCAGGACCACCAGTCTGCCATTAAAGAGCTTGAGGAACAGCAAACATTACTGCAGAAACAGAATCAGCAGCTACAGCAAACTCAGCAGGAACTGGAGCAGCTTAGGAAGGTGTGTTACACCTGCACATACGTGTGTGTGTTACACCTGCACATACGTGTGTGTGTTACACCTGCACATACGTGTGTGTGTTACACCTGCACATACGCGTGTGTGTTACACCTGCACATACGCGTGTGTGTTACACCTGCACATACGCGTGTGTGTTACACCTGCACATACGCGTGTGTGTTACACCTGCACATACATGAGGCTTTGTGTCATGGCTTTTGCAATCCAAAGTAATAAAAATGCAAACTTAAGGCTCGTGTGTGTGTGTGTAGGATGCCCAGCAGAACTCCTTGCTGGACATGGAGATGGCTGATTACGAGCGGCTGGTCAAAGAGCTCAATGTCCAGCTCTCTGAGAAGAACAAACTATTGGAAGACCAGGAGAGTCTGGCTCTGGCTCAGAGAGACCGAGAGGAGAAACTGAGAGAAGAAATAGGTGAGATACAGGGTTCACCTTCAGTGATGCTGGAATTGAGCACATCAGTTTCTAATATTGGTTTTCCTGCCAAACTTGAATTTTTTTGTTTTAGATTTATACTTCCCAAAAAACTGAGATAATGGAGCCTTGTTAACTTCCACAATAAGTGTTTATCACAGATTCAAAAATCTGAGTATATAAAGCAGAGTACAGCTTCTGACATGAACATTTTTGAACATGTTTGGAGTTTTGATTATATTACTAGATGTAGTGTATTTGAGAATAATTTTGTTTTTTATAAGTTTAGTAATTAAAGATGTGAAATGATATTAATTTAATGGCATGATGTTTATACTATGTAATCCAATTAATTACATCTGGTGGTATGAAGTAAAGCTAATCCTAATCCCTAACCCCTAATTCATAATCCCTAAGATTCTTTCTTAAGGTCCAGTTTGTTGCTGATATACCCAGGACTTTCAGAACTGCAAGTAAATATTTACATTTTCTTTTACTTGAGAATCTCTGAAATCACTCGTGGACATCGGAGAGGAGAAAAACTCTAAGATGAAACAGCTGTTGGTGAAGACTAAAAAGGATTTAGCAGATGCCAAGAAGGAAGTGAGTTCCCTTTGTCTTTGTGTTCAAGTAACTGCCAGTTTAATTAAATTTATAGAGCATTTATAGGAGTAGAAATTAAATAAATCTTTTTACAAGTTTTTAAAAATCTTTTTACAACAGTACACTCGCTAAGTATTTGTAGGGAGGTGTAGAACAGCACTAATAAGATAAAGTTTCTAGCTGCTTGTTTGTTTTGTATAAGCCTTGGTCTGCTTGTTTTGCAGGAAGCGTCTCAGATGATGATTCAATCTTCTTTGAAAGGAGAGCTGGAGTGTTGTGTGCAGCAGCTGGAGGCGTGTAAGGTGTGTGTTGTGCTGTGCAGTGTTCTGTATGTTCCAGGAGGGCTAGACGTGTGAGTTATGTTCCCGTTCCTGTGTGTGTGTGTCTCAGATTCAGTGCAGTGAACTGCTGGCAGAGCGACACAGGCTGCAGGAACAGCTGAAGTCAGTGAGTGACCAGCAGCAGAAGGCAGCCAGTTCCTCCCAGAACAGGATCAGCACTCTGCAGGAGCAGCTCACATCTACGAAGGTGCTCACTTTTCCCCTGGCGCTTTATTTGCTTGTTTAACAATACTAACTTTACCCAGGCAGGCCATGCACACTACAGCTCTGATCCAGTTAACATGGCCACATGAAGATCAAACAATGGCCAATCAGATGAACACACAGATCAGGAAATAACAAAAGACGCTGAACTTGTTACGTCTTACGTCTTGCGTCACCGAACAGGGAGGTGCAGACGCTGCTGCAGTTCATTAGAGTGACGGGGAGCAGCTTAGGGGCTGCACACCACGTTCATTACAGCCATAAACAAGGCTAGGACACAAACACGCTGAGCTGGGCTGTCTGGCCCTAAAACACCAGCCTGAAAGCCAGCAGTTCTCCTTGTAGTTAGCACGATCATTCTGATGAGACAGGAGGCCATGCTGCTCACTCAGAGAACTGTCCTGTCCTCCTGACAACAGTGCAAACACATAATCAGCAGTCTGGATGGTGTCTGTATGTGCAGGAATGCACTCAACAAATTAGGACCGTAAAAATGTACAATGTAAAAATGTCAATGTCTTAAAGAAGTAAGTATTAAAGAAACTGGGAGTATTGAAGAAACTGGGTTGTGAATTTTCCCCACATTTTCAGGCTGAACTCTGCACAACTCTGTCTGAGTTCGAAGGTTATAAGGTGCGGGTGCACAATGTTCTCAAGCAGCAGAAAACCAGACGTTCTGCTCCATGTGATGGAGAATTTTCAAAAGAGGAGAGGTGAGATTTCACTTTCCAACGATGGATTTTCAGAGTCAACATATACCCTTCCTTTATGAAGCTGGTTTGAAAAACATGGCTGTCTTTGTCACTACGGTAACACTGCCACAGTGCCGGACTCATTCTGGCGGGTCCAGTTCCTTGTTCAACAAGTTTGGTTTGGAGATCAGGATTAGACAGAGGCAGCATCTCATCATGTCAGTAATAATAATGATAAAGTGGTTATAATCTTTATATTTGAAAAGTTTTTATTTTATCCCTGCAAGGTAGTACAGGATGTATTTAAGTACTGAACATCAGCAGGAGATAAGACAACAAGAAGAGGCTTACATTCATTACAACCAATGGTGGGTGTGTGTGGGGTGTGTGTGTGTGTGTCCTAATCAGGGAGCACATGCAGAGTGTGTTGGGACAGCTGCGCTCAAAGCTGCAGGAGAGTGAGCTGAACCTGCAGAGCACCAGTGCAGAACTACAGCAGCTGCAGGTGGAGCACGACCTGCTACTGGAGCGCCACAACCACATCCTGCAGCAGAACATCGCCAAAGAGGCGGAGCTGAGGGAGAGGTCTGTCTGTCTGCCTGTCTGTCTGTCTGTCTGCGTGTCTGCCTGTCTGTCTGCGTGTCTGTCTGTCTGTCTGCCTGCCTGCCTGCGTGTCTGTCTGCCTGTCTGTCTGCCTGCCTGCCTGCCTGCCTGCCTGCCTGCCTGTCTGTCTGTCTGCCTGCCTGCTTGCCTGCCTGCCTGCCTGTCTGTCTGTCTGCCTGCCTGCCTGCCTGCATGTGTGTCTGCCTGCCTATCGGCCTGCCTGCCTGAGTCTAGAGAGTGTGTGTGTGTGTGTGTGTGTGTGTGTGTGTGTGTGTGTGTGTGTGTGTGTGTGTGTGTGTGTGTGTGTGTGTGTGTGAGCGTGCGCGCGCGTGTGTGTGTGTGAGCGTGCGCGCGTGTGTGTGCGAGTGCGCACGTGTGTGTGCGCGCGTGTGGGTCGGGAAGGATGTGTATAAGGAGGAGAGGGAGTGTGTGGAGGAGATGGAAGTGCATCAAATGTTAAAAGTTTGTGATGGCACAAAGTTTCTGTTTGCTCCTGCTTCTGAAGTGCTTGCTTGTTCACATCCCAGGCTGCTGAGCCTGCATTCGGAGAACACTGCGCTGAAATCTGAGCACAGTCAGGCCGTGGCTCAGCTGACTGCACAAGCCGACGCCCTGCGGAGCAGCTTCCGTGAGCAAGTGCACCACCTGCAGGACGAGCAGCGCACTACAGTGGAGACGCTGCAACAGCAGATTAGCCGGCTGGAGACACAGCTCTTCCAGCTGCAGAAGGAGCCCAGCAGTGCTGGTAGCACCCCAACCCTAACTCCACCCACACAGCACCTCATACAGTACCTCCACCCACACAGCACCACATACAGTACCTCCACCCACACAGCACCACATACAGTACCTCCACCCACACAGCACCGCATACAGTACCTCCACCCACACAGCACCTCATACAGTACCTCCACCCACACAGCACCGCATACAGTACCTCCACCCACACAGCACCGCATACAGTACCTCCACCCACACATCACCGCATACAGTACCTCCACCCACACAGCACCGCATACAGTACCTCCACCCACACAGCACCACATACAGTACCTCCACCCACACAGCACCGCATACAGTACCTCCACCCACACAGCACCTCATACAGTACCTCCACCCACACATCACCGCATACAGTACCTCCACCCACACAGCACCTCATACAGTACCTCCACCCACACAGCACCGCATACAGTACCTCCACCCACACAGCACCGCATACAGTACCTCCACCCACACAGCACCGCATACAGTACCTCCACCCACACAGCACCGCATACAGTACCTCCACCCACACAGCACCTCATACAGTACCTCCACCCACACAGCACCGCATACAGTACCTCCACCCACACAGCACCGCATACAGTACCTCCACCCACACAGCACCGCATACAGTACCTCCACAGTCTCCTTAAGATGATGAGTTCATCAGGAAAGCCTGTGCACTAGACTGATTAGACTAGACTAAATTTAAATAAGTCAAACAAACCAATCACTGTCCTCGACTGCAGAGGGCCCTGGTGTTGAAGCCGTCACCTCTCACCCTCCTCAGGTTCAACACCGGCACAGCAGAGTCGCAAGTCTCTTCCAGACAGGAAGCTTGCGGACGTGCCGGTGTGTGAGCTGCAGAGCATGGCTCGAGAAGAGGGCGAAGGCATGGAGACTGCGGAGATGGAGCCTGTCTCCACCTCAGGCAACACTCCACCCTCTCTGGAGCAGCTCCTCACCTCCCCACACCCCAAACACGGTGAAGCCTTTACAATTCTGCACTCATCATGTTTTAATTCTTACTTTTGACCAGGGTGTCCAGTAATGGAGGTATTAGGGTTAGAGTCCTGCAGATTCCCTCAGAGTCCCACAGAGTCTCGCAAAGTTTAGTGATTGCTCTGCTTGGACAAGCCTACTAAACCTGCCAATTATTTCATGAGTTGAACAGGACAGTCACCTGAGTTAACTAATATTATGCGTAATTGAGAATAATGTGTATTATTCATATGTATCATTATGAATCATTGAGAAAGCAACTATCTTCAAATGGCTGTCTAGACAAATTTGGGACAAGATTCCAGCCTATTCACAGTACTGAGACTGCTCTACTTAAGATAATTCATGACAATCATTTGATTACAGATTTAGTGAAAGCTGTCTGTTCTGCTCTGGTTTGACCTTAATGCAGCCATTAATACTGCAGACCAGAAGATTCTTATAGACTATAGGAATGGGTTGGTCTCTCAAGAACAGTCCTAAAATGGTTCAGTTGTTAACTGCAAGGCATGAATTATTTTGTTGAAATAGAAAACAAGGTTTCTGAAAGAGAGCCAGTGACGTGGTATCCCCCCCCCCAAGTTCCATTCTCAGACCACTCCTGTATAATTTAAATATGCTCCAAATTATACAAGACTCTGGGCTGTCTTACCATCGTTATGCAGTAGACAGGCAGATCTACTTAGCATATCTACAGTCCCTGGAACTCTCTCTGCAAGAGCTATATCACATACTGGATGGGCAAAACATTTCTGCAGCTGAATAAAGATTTAGATTTGCTAATAGCAGTGATGCACACAAACTTGCCGCATGCTTGAACTCTAAAAGGTAGTATTACTGCACTGAAGTTTTCTTTTAAGCACCTCAAATTTTATGTATTGTTATTTGTCTTAATTCCTTATATTGTGCATTTTCATTTTATTTTAATTTCAGTAATATTTTATCTTTAAAAACCTTATTTTTCATATTTCGGTTTTACTGTATTTATTGACAGAATATACATTTAAGAGACCTTTTTAAAATGTTTATTTTTTGTATGTGTGTGCTTGCGCATGTGCATGTGTGTGTATGTATGCGTGCGTGCGTGCGTGCGTGCGTAGAGCCCTTTGTGTGGCAGGTAGAGCCCTCTAAGGAGGAACTGAATCAGAGACTCAACACTGTCACCCGCAGCATGGAGCACATGAACAGCCTCCTGCACGAAAGTGAAGCTACTAATGCTGTTCTAATGGAGCAGATCAGTGTGAGCACACACACACACACACACACACACACACACACACACACACACATATATATATATATATATATATATATATATATATATATATATATATATATATATATATATATATATATATATATATATATATATATACACACACATACACATATTAGAAACAGAAAGATGTAAATTGAGTAGCAGTATCTGTGCATTAGGGCTGCCACTATCGACTATTTTATCGATTCGTCAACTACTCTAAACGATACATTTTCTGCCGAACAAAAAAATAGACTCTCTTGTAAGTTACATTTATTATGACAACAGTCATAATACAGAACAAAAAATGTAAAACAGCTTTATAGTGCATATTGTTAGTGCAAAACTTTACTCTCCAGCATAGTAAACATAAAAAAGAAGGCTTATTCAGTGATGTAACTTGAATTTGATAAAGGATTTAATAGAAATGTGGAATTTCAAGTTTTCTATATTAAACAAAGTGCAAACTACTTTTAAACAGCCTCTTCAGCATAGTAAACAAACAAGAGTGCTTAAGTCGATTGTGCAACTGCTGCCAAAATCATTGGCTTTTCTGGTGGCCCATCATCTTTCTTCAGCCAATTTAAAGTAACACCATACGCGTTGAGGAAAAACATTTCTTTGAACGGACGCATTTTAGAAATTAAAATGGAACATTAATAAACATAAAAACAAAAATATATATATAAAAAACCCAAAAACTAAACCGATGCGTCGACTAAAAATATTAACGTTGACGTATTTTCAGTGTCGACGTCATCGACTGTATCGACCAATCACGGCAGCCTAACTGTGCATGTGTTTCTCAGACGGATCTGTGTGCGTGTGCGTGTGTGCACATGTTCGTGCGTGTGTGCACATGTTCGTGCGTGTGTGTGCAGGTCCTGAAGAGTGAGCTGCGGCGTGTGGAGTGTAATCAGGAGCGTGAGCGTGCGATGGCCAGTCTGGAGTATCTGAAGAACGTGCTGCTGCACTTCATGGTGCTGCAGCCGGGCAGCGAGAAGCAGGCGCTGCTGCCCGTCATACACAAACTGCTGCAGCTCAACCCTGATGAGAAGAGCAAGCTGGCTGCTATCGCACAAGGTGCCTCGCCCGTGTCCCCCGCACACACTCGCCCGTGTCACCCGCACACACTCGCCCGTGTCCCCCCGCACACACTCGCCCGTGTCCCCCCGCACACTAGCTTCTAGCCGTCTATACACACTGCTGTTTGGAAAAACTTCAAAACTGTCTTGTCTCCGAGTGAGGGATCAGTGGTGTACAGACAATATGGACCTGCATTCTCTGTCTCCAGAAACCCCATCCTTTATTGTTTTGTTCTGTTAATATGCCCCATCGTTCTCAGTGGGTGTTCCATGTTGGTCATTTGACCCTGGCCTGTTCTGATGATGATACTGTGATTGGCCCATAATAAATCTCCCTCCGCCTCTTGTGTCCTCCTCTTGTTTGCTCCATGTCATACTAATATGTTCTATGCGCTAGTCTGTTCCAGAGGTGGGGACTCGAGTCACATGACTTGGACTCGAGTCAGACTCGAGTCATTAATATTAAGACTTTTGACTTGACTTGAAAAAATATTCAGAGACTTAGACTTGACTTGGACTTTTACACCAATAACTTGGGACTTGAATTGGACTTGAACCTGTTTACTTGCAAAGACTTGATTTTTTTACCCCAAATCTAAATTTTAAAACGCATATTAATATTTATAAAGTGTGCCCCATTAATTTCATTTCCGTCCTTCTGATGCAGACCGGTCCTCTGCTTTTCCACACTCTGTACGTGTGTTTGTGCATGAGCTGCAGCACAACCAATCAAATGGGGGGTTGGCGAACGTAAATTTTTACCGGGCGGGGTGTAAAATGGACACAAATTAAGTATTATATCGCGATCGATCGATCGCCAGTGGTTGGTGCCAGAGCGAACTAGTAACTCATTGAATCATAGATGTGGATCAGAGGTAAATAAACTAGATTTTTTTCCGGCGTGAGAAATCGGATGTGTGGCGTGAGAGCGTGTGAAGACGGTCAAATGCGTGTGTCTCACGCTCAATGCGTGAGGGTTGGCAACCCTGGGTTCTGTATCTGAACTCGGGGAAGAGAGCCTCTCTCTGTCACCATCATAATATCCAGTTCTATCTCAGCATGGATTGTGTATTTGAAGACATCTACATCGAGAAAAAAATATATTGACAAAAGTGGAGCGAGTTTTCAGCTATGGGGACATCATTCATCGTGCACAAATGACATACAGACTTTTGGCCAGCAAATGCAATGCAGAATAGTTTACTGAAATGTCTAAAGTTGCAGATTCCTGTTAATTGTTCAGTTCTTATATTTGTTTGTCTTGTGTCACTCACACATGGACACACATGTTCTCCAAGAAACCAGATAAGAGAAGAGAGGGAAAAATGCTGTTATGGTTCTTTGTATTGTACTGTGAAAATATCAGCACTTTTTATTTGAACATGGAGTTCTACTTATGACTTTTTCACAGAATATTTATTTCTGGAAAATTGTAGTTTAAAGTATGAATATTTTTGCAGCTAAGTTTAACAAATTGAACTGTGCAATAAAGAGGTGTAATTTTAATTTTTTTAATACTTCGTGTTTTCAGTTGCACATGTTTTATCAAGATTTGAGGAGAATTTAGATTTAAAAAATAATTTACAATTTAAATTTATTTACATTTAAAATATACCTGCAACATTGGTAAAAAAAAAAAAAAAAAGACTCGAAAGGACTTGAAATTCCAAGTTTCAGACTTGGGACTTGACTTGACTGTTGCCTGTCTTGACTCGAGACTTGACTTGACTTGAGTGTCTTTGCTTGAGACTTGACTCGGGACTTGAGGTATAAAGACTTGGACTTACTTGAGACTTGCAAAACACTGACTTGGTCCCACCTCTGGTCTGTTCTATGCACTAATCTGTTCCATGTTTTCTGCAGGTGATGAAGAACCTGCACAGTCTGGAAGATCAGGTTGGACCTCATATCTACACAGCTGGTCTGGAATCAGATAGGATCAAACACTGCCCACAGTTGCTTTCCACACACATCTCTTTGCATAATATGTAAGTAAAAAGAACCAACCTAATGATTTAGTTATTGGGCAGTGTGAAAGGGCTACTACATCCTCTTGAATTAATTGATTAATTGATTGACTGATTGAAGTAAGATAGTTATGTGAAACTTTCATACTGTGTACAGACTAGTTTTCTCCTGTAAGCTGGCTATATGAGTGTGTGAGTGCGAGTTTTTAATGGAGCAAATGACTGTGATTAAAATGACTTACTGTGATTAAAATTCACTCAACACATTCATATTTACTGCAGCAGTACCTGGTCCACTGATTGTGTTGCTGAGCAGTATGGTATTTTGGGCTGGCCTCTCTGTTATGTAAAAATAAATATAGGTTTCCCGGAACATAAATCTGAGAAAAGGGTCCAAAATCAAGAACGATGAGTTAATTTATGTAATTGTATATCTTGTCAATGCAAATGTATTGTGTCCTATTTTAATTAAACCATCAGTAAATCATGTGCAGGCTTCAGTTTGTCAGTGCCTTAACTACTGGTAATATTTTAAATCCCACATTTATCTCATTACAACACAGTTGGTGCTGTCTGTGACCTTTACATCTTCAACATTTCGTCAATATCCTGCTCTTTATGTAACTGAGGAGTCAGAATTGACTTTGACAAATGTACAAATGTATGACTGGAGTCTCACTCACTTTACTTGTCCTACATGTGATTCTAGCAGCATGTTGCCATAACAGTGCATATTGAAGTAATCAAAATAAGAGTCTCAAACTCCTGTAAGTACAAACTCAATTCAATAGGAAAATAAGACATGGATTAAAATTCTATTATATCTAGGGTTAGTGTTATCTATTGTAGTCTAAGATTAGGGGTTCAGGGTTATAATAGGGTTGGTGCTTAGGGTTATTTAGTGATGGGGTAGGTACTAGGTCATAACCCTAACCCAATCAGTGATGGGGTAGGTACTAGGTCATAACCCTAACCCAATCAGTGATGGGGTAGGTACCAGGTACATGGTCATATAGACTCCGTAGAATGGTGACTCCTTCCACTAAAACAAAGAATATTTTCTTAACTTGCTTAATGCTGTGTAAAGATGCTCAAATATTCAGAGATACTGAAATGCTACTACATACATGTGTGTGTGTGTGTGTGTGTGTGTGACTGATGTTGATACTACATACATATGAGGTGTGTGTGTGTGTGTGACAGATGTTGATACTACATACATATGAGGTGTGTGTGAGACATGTTGATACTACATACATATGAGGTTTGTGTGAGACAGCTGTTCATACTACATACATATGAGGTGTGTGTGAGACAGATGTGGATTTGGTGTTTAGTCAATACAGTAGACCAGTAGCGAACCGTGACCTTTAAACCTGGGCCCGCTTAATAAACTGCAATAAAGAAAAACTGAGACGACAGTACAGCTTTAAAAACGCAATAAACAATAATATCTGTACTAGATAACGTCTTAAGCAAAATAAGTTTCTAAACAAAATAAGGTTCACAGCTCCGTGGTTCTCGGAAGCGGAATATGTAAACAACGCGCACGAGGACGTCAAAGGGATGAATCGAAACTAGCTAGCGGTGGTGCTAACGACAGCTAGCGTCGCCACAGCGGGCGGAAATTATCATACGGTTAAGCCCGCCCACTAAGAGAGAAGATATGATTGGTCAATTTTGCTGTCATTTGAAACTGGTATTGTGCTGAATTATAACTGCCAGGCCCTCTGTAAACGAACAGCGGGCATCACAGTCCTGATAGGGGGAGACACAGGCTCACAGGCTTCCACTTAACCCCTCACCTTCCAACACAGATTGAATAGACACGGGTGAATATTTTATTTGCTTATATTTTTGTAATTGTTTAGATGTCGAATGTCAAACTGTAAGTAGATAAAATAAAATTGGATAATTATATATATAATGCTTTGAGAATATTTTAGGCCCTCTGAGAGGGCGTAGAGGGCCCTGACGGTTCCCCACTGCAGTAGACAATTCCAAGGTGAAAGACATCGGGAAGTAAATAACCAAACACTTCCTGTGTCTTGTTTTTCAAAATCACCACATAACATTGAAAGAAGCTCAAATGGCCCATTCACCCTTACAGCCTTGTGATAATGACATTTGCCTGAGGATGAATTTCCAAAACTCTTCCTGTAACCCATCAGCGTAATGCAGTTTGTGCTTTGAAGGTCATTTGGAAAAATGGTGTTTGGAAGGACTTCTGCTTCAGAAACACAAGAATATCAAACTCAACTGATGCAGATTTCAACTTAAATATGTAATTAATTTAAAGAGAAGGATAAATGGTAGTAGCCAGCTATGGTTTCTGTTTTCTAGTCCTTTTAATATGAAAGGAACTAAAGCATTAATGAAGCATCATTAAAGTAAATTAAGGTGTTATTTAAATAAACTAATGAAGCATTTGAAAATACATAAATCAACAAAGCATTGTTATTAAAGTGTGACAGATTACAGCTACTTCAATTTGCTGTTGATCATTGATCACTGGTCCAGTAAACAGACCCCGTGGTTCTGCGTACACACAGGCCCAAGGCTGAGGGAGTGGTTCCCATCACGGTGAGCTGGGAGTGTAATCTCCTAAGAGCCCTAGTACTGCATACACAGAAGATCAATAACCTGCCTGTAACTACTGAGCTATCAAGATGATTAAATCCAGCCCATACTAATGTGTGTGTGTGAGCATTAAGGTGGGTGATATGGCACCATGTGGTTCTGCACATGTAGTTATTTGCCTCGGTAGGATCATGAGTGACTTTACAGCTAAAGACTCACAGTAGATCCATCAAAGTATCATTGATAATTCATTATCAATCATAATTCATCAATATCATTGATAACCATGCCGCTTTCATGTTCCTTGTTTCTGACTCTCACAAACCCTACTCTAACCATACCCTGACCATACCCTAACCCCTACGATAACCCTAACCCTAAGTGCATGAGTTTTAGCACTGCTGGGAACAAAACTGTCTTGTTGCCTGGTAACTGTAAAAAACACAGACAAATTCCTGAGGCATTTGTACATTTAGAGTTAGGAAACACAAACACACTATACTCAGACAGACAAAACATTATTTTTCATCTTTGTGCAGGATATACTGGTCAAACCCCCTAGTGACACACTGAGGTATTCCAGTTAATTAGCACAGTAGTGTATCTATCGTAGACAAGCTACACTGGTGCAGAGAGCTGCTTCTCTGACTGACAGAAGTGCTGTTTACTGTGTGCTTGACAGACCAGCAGAAACAAGACTGACGCAGCAGAGCGAGGATGACAGAGCTCAGCTCATTAGCTCAATAGCTCGTTAGCAAGACAGTGCTCCCCTGGGCTCCCACCTGCAGGTGTCTATTAGGAGTGTCAGACATTCACAAGTCAGAATTTTTAATTAAGGACTAGAGTAGCAATATTTTAATGCTGTCATACATGACTTACCTAATGCAAGCAAAATTACACATTTCATTGTGACAATAGTTGCCCTCCTAAAATAGTTTAGCAACATAAATATCACACTCACACAGCCCTTATCTCTGAGTTGTAGGTGAAAGGTTACCATTCCTGCTGCATTAACTACACACACGGCATCATGGCTGTATTTCCGTTATCCTGTCCACAGCTCCCTTCATGCCAACAGGGCAGGGGTGTGTCTGTAGACCAGTACAGGCGGAGCTGCCCCTTATACATCAGGTAAGATACATCAGGTAAGATACACCAGGTAAGATACATCAGGTAAGATACATCAGGTAAGATACACCAGGTAAGATACACCAGGTAAGATACACCAGGTAGCTATGTGGTGAAATGTGTGAGCATACCCATTTTGTTCAGTCCCACCCTTCCCAAAAATGAAATGACAGCCATGAGTTCGCTGATCTGGAGAAGTAGTGTCCACATTTACATGTACGCACATACAGGTTTACTGCGTATATAGTACGTGAAACAATGCATCTGAGTTTAGTCATGTACACTGACAGGGACAACCTGCAGGACCAACGTGATTCACAGACCTACACAAAATGGACATGTATGAATTCATACCTATATCCATATACACATTATATGCACCCGAAATTTCATTACTTAGACCCACACAGTGCATTAAAAACATCATTTGATACCAAAAGGCCTATAGCACAATTTATTCTATTCTGATTTTATTCAGTTATTTTTATAGTTGAAGCAGTTATAGTGGGAAAATAAACTGAATTAGTAGTGACTGCTATTGTTGGTGACAAATGTCTGTCTGACAGCACTAACTGCAGAGGGGATTGGGGACTGCACCCACACAGTAAGTCATCAGTTATTGATCAGTTTACACTTCCACATAATTACCCAGCTGGAGTGTGATTGCTTTCCCGAGTCAATCATGATAAGGTGCAGGAGTATGTGCGCAAGGCTATCAAGGAAGTGTACATGATTGCTACAGCAGGGGCCTCTCGGTGGGGGCAGGTGGAGGTAGGTGCTCCTCGCAAGCAGCATGTGTCTGGGACATGCTGGCTAGAAACCCTGATTGGGCACATATTACAAAACCAAAAGAAAACAGAAACTTCAATCTGCTGTAACAGTAGTACAACACTGTAAACCCAAAGACTCCTTGTCTGGAACCATGTTAAACACCATTAAAATATTTATATTCAGTTTTTGAATCAAATGCATGCTAAATAATTCACTTTGCCTAAGGTTGTGTGGTATCCCTGCATGGCAAGGAAAATCATGCATACTTCTGCTTGTACAGCAGGACAATATCACCACGTTACACAATATTACATGACATTACACCACACCACATTCTCCTTCCTCTGTGAGAGCAGTGACATGACTGACTGTAGTTCTAAATATTTACAGGTAATTTACATGCTGATTGAAGAATTCATGATGGTGTTTTTCAAACACAGATGTTTCATACACACATTTACTATTTCAACAACTCTCCCTGCTTTCCAGCATAAATATGTCAAGTAAATGAACATTAAAATATTGTCAGTGTTACTCACTGATACAGGTAGACCTGATAGAGAGCTGGGGGATAGTCATCAGTCCAATACCCTAGTCTTAGTCCTCTCCAATACCCTAGTCCTCTAAAAGACCTTATGGTTAGGGTTATGACCTGGTACCTACCCCATCACTGATTGGATTAGGGTTAGGGTTATGACCTGGTACCTACCCCATCACTGATAGTTAGGGTTATGACCAGTGTTGCGAATAACGCCGTTAAAAATAACGGCGTTAGGTAACGGCGTCATTTTGTCAGTAACGGGATAATATAATTAGTTACTTTTTTAGTTTACTTTTTTTAGTAATTAGTTACTTAGTTACTAGCCTGCTGATTAAAACACATTTCCTGGCTTCTGGCAGCATTTTAATAACATTTGATTAAAAAGATATTTAAATGCATACATTTTTTATATAGACAGATTGGACTGCAGGAACCTAAACCAGTGTAGATTTATTCTAGTTGTTGTTCTTCTCATTCTAATTTTAATGGCTTTTAAAAAAATTGTCATTTTGCAAATTACTGAATATGACTATAGATAATTGGTGCAATTAAAAATACTTCTTCCAGTTCAAGCCATTTGTAAACAGAAAAGATTCACAGGGCAGATTTGCTCTGTTCCCACCCTGACGGTTTAGCAGTGTGGATCTGCTGGCCGATGGCAGAACGGTTCGCCCACTGGGCACATTTTGTTTTGTTTTGAATGTGCTTTTGCTTCCCCTCCCCATACCTGTTTCAGACAGACACAAACGTAGCAGGTATATGGTTTGACTGCTCATCCATCCTGGTAACAACCCTGCTGCCAGCATTTCTTTTACACAGCGTCCAGTTAATGCTTCACGGGACTGTCGTTTAAAAATGACACAGTGCAGCGCGGTGCAGGCGAGTAATAGTGCTGACAGCTGAGGCCCCAGTGTGGGGAGATGTGGGCTGGGGTTCGGCTGATGGATAGACAGAGCCGTGCAGAGGCGGACATTTGATTATTTTTCCCAAGCTTAACTCGGCCATGAATCACAGGGAAAGGCAAGGAGAGGAGCAGAAGGGAGGAGGGGAGGTTTGAGAGGAGGGGAGGCTTGAGGGGAGGAGGGGAGGTTTGAGGGGAGGAGGGGAGGCTTGAGGGGAGGAGGGGAGGTTTGAGAGGAGGGGAGGCTTGAGGGGAGGAGGGGAGGCTTGAGAGGAGGAGGGGAGATTTGAGAGGAGGGGAGGAGGGGAGACTTGAGGGGAGGAGGGGAGGTTTGAGAGGAGGGGAGGCTTGAGGGGAGGAGGGGAGGAGGCGAGGCTTGAGGGGAGGAGGGGAGATTTGAGAGGAGGGGAGGAGGGGAGGCTTGAGAGGGGAGGAGGGGAGAAGTTAGGCTGACGTGTGGCTTCACTGCAATGCTTTTAGGGAAACAGAGCTGATACTACTGGCATGCCCAGCAGGCTATACATCACTATAGTATTAACATAGTATTATGTTGTATTAACGAACTACACACACACCCTAACCCTAACTCTGCCACACTAACCCACTCTTGTCCCCTAAACCCTAAACCCTAAACCACTGCTCCTTCTTTATGGATGATCCCGATTTCCAAGTGTGTGGAAACTATGCATACATGTTTTGTTTGACATCATAACTTCTGGAAATATAAATTAATAAAATACACTGAATAATTTAAAGTCTCTCTGATTAATCTGGGTGTTTGACCTCTAACCTCTTGCTATCTCAAAAAACAGTAACAGGCTTTATTAGCTCAACTAGAACTAAGCAGAGTCCTAATATGTCCACCTTCCTAATTAACAGGCAGTAATCAATCAATATGGCACACAAGGTCTGATCAATGCAGCACACCAGTACAGAGTCTCATCATCCTTATTTGCCAAAGTAAGAATGACTAACATAGTGTACTTGTATCGCCTTGCATGCACAAGTCATAGTGATGAATACAGCAGTGTTTAGGGTTCATAGCAGAGTGCCACACTACATATATTGCTTCCTTCAGGAATAAATAACAAAATCAGAATCTATAAATTTAGCCCATGTGGTTATGAACTGAGTAAGAACTAGAAAAGTGGCCAGCAGCGATAATCCAGCTCCACATTCCCGTCTCCTGTGTAGATCTTGTTAGCTTCAGCGTCCATACTCATAAATCTTAGAGCAGTTTGCAGCAGTCCTCACACAGTCTTCATAATAAACTCTCCAACATCACTTGTGAACTGAATCCAGCTCTTTAACATACACCAGTCCTGACTGAGGGCAAGCACATTACAACTGAGCATGTTGTCGAAGTCTCTCGAGCGCCTTTGTTAGTTAGATGTGATAAGAACAGAAATGTTGGTTTTAGCTGTCTTACAAGCTTGTAGCACAAATGTCCAACCAGAAGGTTGGAGTTTTGTATTTAGGCAGTAGGTTAAGGTAGAACACCAGACTAAGCTTTGAAATAAAAGGCATGGATAATGTCTGTTCTCAGGAATCGTAGGTGTTTCAACTCCTGTAGAAAACTCTGTGTTTCAACTGACACATCTGCTTGGTGTGCAACTACCCACAGCCAGAAAACCTTTGACAGTGTCAAATCTTTGCTGTGCTGTGATATGCTGTGTTGTGCTGTGCTATGCTGTGCTGTGTTGTGCTATGATGTGATTCACAGGAGCAAACAGTTATTGTGCCACACAGCATTTTGTCCAGAACCTTAATCCTAACCCTAAACTTTGTCTGATCTGTCCACACCAGCCCAGGTGCAAAGTTCAGGATCTCTGACTAGTGCCTTTTCACTCAGTGTCTGAACTCTGCAGGTCTTCTTGAGCTCATCTCTCTCTCATTTGAAGTTTATGATAAAATGGGAAAAAGATCACTAAAGCACTTGAACACGATGATAAAATTTAGAAGTGCAGTAATAAACTGACCTACGCATGTTATGAGATCGGCTCTTTGTTCTTCATCTTCATTCTTCCTCTTCTTCATTCTCATTCTTCCTCTTCTTCCTCTCATCTCAGAGACCAACATTCATCATTCAGGCAAAATAAATCCTGAATGTTGCAGAGACTCCACAGGGATTAAACAGCATCACATCAAACACGGGACAGTAAACAACACACTGTCTGATCTCTAGCATGGCCCGTGGACACACACACGGACACACACACACACACACACACACACACACACACACACACACACACACACACACACACACACATATATATACTCGGTCTTTAAATAAGTTCATATATCATGTACTGTTCTGGCTCATAAATGTCTTTTCAAGAATGTTGTGGGGAAATTCACTCAAATATATTCAAATAACTCAGAGATTAAACCATTATGAGGTTAAGGAGGGGTCCTTATTGCACTATAACACCAAAGGTGTGTGGACACCTGACAGATGGTTCCAGAGGTAGGCTGGTATACTGCAGGACAGCAGGTGGCCCAAGAGGCCAGGTCTGTGCTCACAGATGGCCCCATTAAGCCAAAGACTTTAGATTCAAATGACACAGATCGCTGGGTGACTGCAGGGCGTATGACCAAAGCACAGAGGAACGTGATCCCACTTCACCATCTGCAGTAACATCTTCATTTTCACAGAAGTAACCAGAAATATGCTAATGATGGTCATAACTTAATATCATCACTCGATAGTCATCACTCCTTCTAAACTGGTGGTAGATATCTTAAACATGCACAGCTCAAAACAATTAAAACTGGTTTACAGATGTCTAAACGTTACAGATATCTGCCTAATATTGGTAGCCTATTATTGACAACACACATCAATAACAAAATGGAAAAATGACATTGGAATTTCTCCAAACTCTGATTTTTTGACGCAACAGTATACAGTATAATGATGTATAAAAACATGTTGTCTCCAGAAATAAATATCTTTAGCTTATTCAGTGCAGCATGGCTCACCTCACAAATTCTGTGTTCAAAATGGATGCAGATGCATATTCAGCTTTGTTTAGTAATATTGCTGATTACTTGCATTAGGTGCCAACCAGTCTACACTGTATTTTGTGAAAACTGTAATTTTGCCATCAGAGTGGTAACCCAGCTGGACTTGCCCAGTAAACACAGGAACCCAGTATCAATCTCTCTAGATCTCTAGCTCTCACCAAACTGTTCCATCCAAGTGGAAATCAAAGCATCTATTGTAACAGCGTCCCCTTCTGGCAGCCTTCGATATGCAGTTGCAGTGTGACACATTCCATCAGTGTCTGTTTTGTGGCATGCACCTGTTATGATTCGTTACCTCACCTCCATCAGTTGGTGTGTGTTACCTCACCTCCATCAGCTGGTGTGTGTTACCTCACCTCCATCACCTGGTGTGTGTTGCCTCACCTCCATCACCTGGTGTATGTTACCTCCATCACCTGGTGTGTGTTACCTCACCTCCATCACCTGGTGTATGTTACCTCCATCACCTGGTGTGTGTTACCTCACCTCCATCACCTGGTGTATGTTACCGCCATCAGCTGGTGTGTGTTACCTCCATCACCTGGTGTGTGTTGCCTCACCTCCATCACCTGGTGTATGTTACCGCCATCAGCTGGTGTGTGTTACCTCCTTTTTAAATGTAACTATAACAGAGGTCACTAACAGGCGGACCGCGGTCCGGATCCGGACTCGAACGCAGTCCTGTCCGGACCCAATCTCATTCCTGATTAACTCTGCAAATTTCTGTTTCCGTGGTCCGCAATTTGGATACGGACCCAAATGTCATCCCATCTGGACCCAGAATAAATTGTTAAAAATATTTTTTAATATATTTAATTTAATATAATATTTAATATAATATTTTTAACATCTGACCTGTGGTCCCCCCCCCGGACCACAGGTCAGAGCTATCTGCCAAATTTGTTTTGTAATCAAAATATAGTTGATTAGCCCTGAACTATAACATCAAACAAATACCAATATCACTATATATTCATCAACCTCATTTACATACATCAAGCTTGCGTACATTATCAGACATTGTTAAGAAGGAAGTGGTGACAATCAGCACAACAGGCTATATCGGGGTCATGCACATGAACCTAAGAACCATCTGGCATGAGAACACAGCACAGAGCACCGAGAACACTACACAGAGAACAGAAAAAAGCACACAGAACTGCACAGCACACAGAGAATACAGCACAGAACACCATAATTAATTCCTCACATTTGTATTTATTACCGTATTGTTCAGGAACACTACTAGAGCACACACACATGTCCTTCCAGGTGACAAAAAGTACTGATGTTTTCTGGAATATTTCACTTGTTCGTACACTAGTGGCACATACACACACCACATACAAATATAGTTTCATTTGCAACAAATAATACACCATGTAATCATAAATCTTCACCTGTCAAGCAACAGAAATAATTGTTGGCTACTACTTCATAAAGTACAGCACATTTTCATCTAGGTTCTGACAGACTGCAATATACCACTGACAAAACAGGGCAGGTGTTCAAATAATGAAAATTAAGACAATGTTATAATATTTTATATCAACAATATCCAATAAAGTGACAACACAATATCAACCAGTGGAGATATATAAACTGTTGTGCATTAGTCTAGATTATTACGCCACAGTGAATCATCAGATAAGATGTGATAGAAATGACCTGACGATGGTTCACATAACTACCAGACTACAGCTGAGTTTCTCTAATGAACATATGAAGAACACTTTCATCATTATCACCAGAGACACCATAACAGCTGTCATAACACCATAACAGTTCATATTACTGTACTGGGATTTTTTCTCATTTTTGTTTTTCAATCTTTTTATTATTTTATGTGTTTCTATAAGAAACTTGAAGCTATAGTGTCATTTGTATAAACTGCACAAGAGAATATGTTTGAGATGTGTTTGAAATACAGTTTCCTCCACATAAAGTACTCATCATTATAAACTATATCACAACATACAATGTTTAATGGCTAAATATAATTGCTATAACATAATTATTGTAACCAATCTAAACAAAATAACAAAATAAGTTTCTTGCCTCGCATCAGTGTATCACATACCACACAGCCTGCAAAGTTGCACTCTGGGAGTTTCGCTTCTATGGTTTAGAGAATACATCATAATCATGAATATGATTTTATGATGTATTATCTAAACAGACAATGAAGTACAATTATCTATTTTTGTACTATCTTGAAAATAAGAATGTTTAACTGACCCAGCAATTAACGCTAGTTTCTCTTAACGCTAGTTTCCTTTAAGGATGAAACACAGATCTCTATTCACACTCATTGAAATCTGGACTCATTTCTCCTTCCTCACTAAGCACCTCTGTGTTCATGAACGTTCCTGCCACAGCGACTACAGTCTTCCGTCTCACTGGTGCTGTGATCTGTGACAGGATGATGTTCTCATTCCCAACAAGAGTTGTCTTATCCATTATTTCCCTGCTGTGCTTAGAAACCACAGCATCCAAGAAGTCGTATTTGTGTGAGAGCACCCCACTCTCAAAGAGATACCTGGCCAGACCAGAGAATACCATGTTACTGAGGAGGGATGCCAACATGGCAACAGTCTTAAAGGGGAACTTCTGAACAATATTGTGCTCCACATCTTTTGTGAGATGGTGGACCTTCTCCTCCTCGTACCAGCCTGGATAGTAGATGAAAGGCGGCAGCTTTAGGTAGGGTTCCCCCCCACCGACGCGCAGAAGCAGACCAAACACGTAGGCAGCCACTGAGCCGTAGGTGTTGGTGCCCTTAATAAACAGCACGCTAATCAGTTGGGGGAAGATGATGACATAGACCAGGTCAGAGCTCAGGTACCACAGGCCATACACGGTTCCTGTGAGAAGTGCCAGGGCTGTTGCCATAGCACCAAACACGAAGATAGTGATTCTCATCACCCAGACGATCTCTCTGTCAGATGCCTAGAGACAGTAAAGATGAACATATTAGCTGAAACATTTAATAAATAACAGCAATGTGTGCAAGAGGCTGAGTTGCAGAGAATAGTGGAGAGGTGCATTATAGTGAACAGTGAGAGAATGAGAAGCAGGGTGTGGTCTGGGTGTGGTCAGGGTGTGGTTGGGTGTGGCCGGGGCATTGTCAGGATGTGGTTGGGGTGTGGACATGTGTGGCCAGGGCATGGTCATGTCGTGATCAGGTTTGGTCGGGTCATGGTCAGGTTGTGGTCCGGGCGTGATCAGATTGTGGTCGGGTGTGGCCAGGGCATTGTCATGATGTGGTCAGGGCGTGGTCAGGTTGTGGTTGGGGCGTTGTCAGGATGTGGCTAGGGTGTGGTCAGGTCATGGTCAGGTTGTGGTCCGGGCGTGGTCAGGTTGTGGTCAGGTGTGGTCAGGATGTGGCCCAGGTGGTCAGGATGCTGCTGTAGCTCACCTGCTGGAGCTGACAGGACAGGATATAACACCACAGTGATGGTTTTGGTTGCTAGCGAACACACAAACTGTCATCGTGTCATCAGTCACTCAGAGAACATGTGCTAAATGCTACAGATGTAGGAGTGCATGTATGTTGCCTTACTGACTGACGGAGCGCCAGCTGGTAGATGTTACGGGCAAACATAGAACTAGCAGAAAGAATGGATGAATCAGCTGATGACATCACAGCGGCCGACACCGCCCCGAGGCCAAAGAAGGAGACAAACGGTGGGCACAGGTACTGCAGGACGATGGGCAGGATCATGTCTGATTCATCTCTCTCTGTTGGTGGGATGGAGCCGTAGGACGTCTGGTTCCAGTCTGATGAAATGCACATCCTTTTTTTCATTAAATGGAAATCCGTTAAATTAAAATAAATTCCTGAGACCTTGCACTAAATTATTATATGAAACACAAACAGACCTAGAGATCTATTCATGAGTAGCCCTGAAAATACATATATGTTTACATGTTGTTATAGTAATATTTAATCAATTTGTTTGTTTGTAAGAAGCATTAGTGCTTTATTGCCATGTCTTTTAGAAGTGAAAACATTACTCTTGCCTCTGATGCTTTTGATAACTTTGACTCTTTTTTTTCTCTCTTTTGCAACAACACAGAAAACATCTGTTTATTTGACTTTTATGCACAAGCTTGTGATCAACAAAATTAATTAAGCCCCCTCAGATGTAATATTCACTGAATTCACAGTTAAATCTGCACTCTTCAAATAGATGACAGAAGCCATCTGGATCCACAAGTGAGTCATGCCTGTTCAGACACACCAGGCCTTCCAGTAATCCAAACTGAATTCCATACACACATCTACACTCAGATCTACTCTCAGATCCACACACTCAGATTTACACACATCTACACACTGAGATCTAAATGCTCAGATATACACATACATTTACGCACTCAGATCTACACTCAAATCTAGCAAAAACAAGACTGATCAGATTGTTTTGAACCTTCAGAATCAAAATGATTCCAAAAGTAAAGGTGTGATTTAGAAAGCCCCTCTGAACATAACAGAGTGATTCTGAAAGCTCCTCTGAACTTTACAGGGTGACTCCGCACCTCTCACCTGTGGAAGCTCCTATAGCTCCAATCAGGACCGAAGGGGCAGCCATGACCAAGCAGCCAAATGCGGCCAGGAAGGAGAGAACCTGGGCATATGTGGCAGAGGAGGCCGAGAGAACGCGTTGGAAATAGACCTGCCAGGGGATTCCCCCCAACACCTATAACACACAGAGTCACCAGTGTAAATACACACAAAATAGACCTGCCAGGGGATTCCCCCCCCCCAACACCTACAACACAGAGTCACCAGTGTAAATACACACAAAATAGACCTGCCAGGGGATTCCCCCCCCCCAACACCTACAACACAGAGTCACCAGTGTAAATACACACAAAATAGACCTGCCAGGGGATTCCCCCCAACACCTATAACACACATCCAAACAGGTACAGACTGAGAAACAGTACAAAGGATTGAAGTAAAAAAAATAGTGGGCTTAATCTGCAGATGTTTATAAATTACCTGTTCACACTAATTTTCTACAATCGATTAAACCAAAATCCTGAATCTGAATTTACACTGAAAGGATTAAGGGACACTTACTAGGAGTAAAAAGTTGTCTGCCCACATCCAGCCATCTGAAGGATGAATTGAGCCCAGCCAGGGAGTCTGGAAGACGTTTTTCACTGCTGTGACACCAATGTCTGACACTGCGGGATTAGCTAAAGCAAAAGGCACACTGATCCACTGGAGAGAGAGAGTGAGAGAACTGTATTGAACACAAAAGCACTACTTAAACACTTACTAAACTATTAATACCTAAGGACATTTATTAAAATGCACTGTGTGTACAGCTCTGTGGCAGTACTGCCTGAGAAGATCATAGTGAGAAAATGCTGAGAAAACTTCCTTCCAGTCTTTTGCAAAACAGAACAGAAGTAACAGAACTTAATATAAATAGCTAGAAATATAGAAGAATTTATGATGCTGCAAAAGTGCACATAGAAAGTGCAACACAGAGTGATCAATTTACTAGGTGCACCTGTTCGATAACCACAGGTAACAGGTAATGATAGTGACATTTCGAGAAATAAACAGACACTTGTAAACTAAAAAATGAGAGTTTTAATAATACACCAAGTGAGACAGAAAAGGGTCAGTACAATGCCGTAGAAAAACAGTCCAGATCCAAAATCATAGAGCAGCCAGAACAACAGAGATAATCCAAAAGACCAGAGTGAACAGAACAAGGGGCAAACCAGAATAAGACGAAAGAAGAAATGCAGATCAAAAAATGTTCAGCATGCTTTCCAGGGGCAGGTGGGGCAGGTGGAGTGAGTGGAATGAAGAGGCATATATAGTGACAGGTAACAGGATACAGGTGTATCTAGTAATGGGGGGAGGAGGAACATTGGTGCAGGAGCAAAGGATTCTGGGTGTTGGCTGTGTTGTGTGACATTGACCCTAATAGACCTGTAACAGGCAAACCCTAATAGACCTGTTCCACATGTAACAGGTTAACCCTAATAGCTGCACCTGTTCCATATGTAACAGATGAACACTAATAGACCTGTTCCACATGTAACATGTTAACCCTAACATACCTGTTCCACATATGACAGGTTAACCCTAATAGGTGTTTACAGTCAGTTGTGAATTGCAGGGCTGTTGTCAGGGACAACCAGCGACCCTTCTCAGAGCCTTGGACAGGAAAGTGGGGCTTGCGTGTTCGTTACATTCAAAGACACAATGAATGAATAACTCTTCTTTCTTTTATATTTCATAAAACAAAATACAAAAAATCGCAATGTCAGTTGCACAGCTGGTCAAAATCTGCCTGTTGACCCACCTAATATTTGATCAAAGTGTAATCCCACGTGTAATTCCACTATATATGAAACGGGAGGAAACAGTTGTGCTGGATCACAGAGACGAGGCATGACCAGGCACGCACACAGCAGCTACAAAAACTGAGTGTGCAGAAATGCAGACAATAAAATGAGCAGTGTGCAGATTCACATCCAGAACATCACCCCATCAAACTTCAGAGAGCATGGTGATATTAACATCACACTTATTAAGTTGGTTAATAATCCGTAAAATGATCAGCCCTAACTATAATAATGTCATAGCTGACATGGCCCTGACCTATTAAACCAAAATGAGACGGGCAACTAGCTATGCAGCCAAAACTGGTTTACACTGTCACATATATATGACTACTTACAAAAACAGTAAAATTCAGTGACAAAATTAAACTGACCCAGTCTTAGCTGGATGCATTTAATATGTCTATACTGCAAATACACTTGTCAGTACTGCACAGACTGTCAGTACTTGTCAGTACAGCACAAACTGATTACATGAATGATGTAATGATATAAAAGATGATATAGACTCTGACCCAAGAGAGCATGCAGTCCAAACATGCAGAGGGAGAGCAGGTGCACTTAATAAACTGGCAAGTGTATCATGTGTCTTTGCCTCCTTTTAATATTCACAAATAAAGTGAAGTGGTTTGATGCTGAGGAAGGAAAACCTCTTCATTCCCTTTAACAGTGGATGCAGGAACCTGCCCGGCACTCACCAAACCTACGAAAATGCAGAAGAGTTGAACCACATCTGTGTAGGCCACAGAATACAAGCCACCCACCAGCGTGTAGAAGATGGCAATTAGAGCAGATATCGTGACAGACATGTTGATGTTGATGTCAACTATCACACTTAAGGTTGCACCTGTGGGGGATAATAAGGTTGGAATTATGAAAGGAAACAATTGGTACTTAAAGTATAGTAGTCATTTTAGTTTCAGTTGTCATTTTCAGCTCTCATGTTGTCTTTTTTAAATGTGGTATTATCTTGTAGTTGCTATCAGAAAGTGGGTTTGATTCCTTCATGCTGGAAAAAGCTGGAAAATGTTATCAAATTAAACTGATTTTAGCTGCTTTTACTGTAGTGTGAGTATAATCTGAATAAACATGTTCATTCATACCCAAGGCTGACAAAATGGCTGCAGACCAGAAGATCTCTCCCATTAGGGCTGGAATGAAGATCAGGCCTCCCATTCTCTTACCGTAGAGCTGCTGGAAGGGGTCCAGCATAGTCACGTATCCTCGGGAGCGCATAGGCTTGGCAAAGAAGAGACCACCTAAGACAAATAGAGAGGTGAAGAGAGGAGAGGAGAGGAGAGGAGAGAAGAGAAGAGAAGAGAAGAGAAGAGAAGAGAAGAGAAGAGAAGAGAAGAGAAGAGAAGAAAAGAGAAGAGAAGAGATCCAGGTCCAGATTTTTTGTGACAACTCAATATCAACCAGTGGGGATATATATATACACACACACAAGGTTTATATATACAGTATATACACAAGGTTTCCACAGAAACAGGATGTTTTGGACAGAGGTCCTTCATCAAATATAGTCTCTGTGTGTGTGTGTATGTGTGTGTGTGTGTGTGTGTGTGTGTATGTGTGTGTGTGTGTGTGTGTGTGTCTGAGTTCTCAGTGCAGCGTATTATATCTCACCAGATATATATGATCAGTCTGAATTACTCAGATTCACATATAAATATATAGCAAATTATTAATATTATACCTGTTGTAAAGCATATGGAAAATGAGGTAGATGGTGGACTAGGGTGATTTTGTATTATTCAATCTCCCAAAGGTTGAAGGTAGCTTACCTACGACCAAGCTGAGCGCATAGCCAAATGGAGCCTGTGCCCAGGCCAGGCCATAGCCAGGCAAATACACGTGCTCTGCTGTTCCGTTGATATATCCACCACCAACCCAGGTGGCTGAAGAGTGACAGAACACAGATGAACTCTACACCTCCACACACATCCTCACACTTTCACACACATCCTCACACCTCCCCACACACACATCCACACACCTCCTCACACTTCCACACTTTCACACACCTCCCCACACATCCTCACACCTCTACACACATCCCCACACCTCCCTACACTTTCACACACCTCAACACGCATCCACACACCTCCCTCTCTAGTATGTGTGGCCCTGTTTGGGTCACAATGTCTCTTTGTCAACTTGTATGTCATATTTTATGTCAACTATTTGTCACAATTTAGCGTATATAAAATAATAATCGTATACGCTAATAAATAATGTACATCAAATGGCCACATCAGAAAACTAAAGCATAATGAAGCAGCTACCCTATCACTCATTGTGATTGCCTGTTTTTATTAGTAATTGTTCCACTGTTCCAGAAAAAAAGGCCTTCTCAAATAATGGGGTAGAACATCAGGCGGTTTTACACTTTAAACAGTATTTATTTATTATTGAACAGTATTTATTTAGGACTATTTCAGCAGTCATTAGCTGCTTAAATACAGAACCTTTAAAGGGTCATGAAAAACATAACAGACATCACAGACTGTAATATTGAGAAGAAAAAAACGAATAATCTACATTCTTCGGTATTTTTATCAAGAGAAATTAGTGTAAACACATTGACTGGATTTATTGCACAACTAAACGAATTGTCTACTGTCTGGATCGTATCAGACAATCGAAGAAAACTTACCAGTCATTGTAAATGCGCCAACGAACAGCCCAATATCCCGTCCCCCGACCATTATAGACTCACTTTGATCTTTACCTTCTGCTACCCCAGAATTTTTGTTTTTCCATGCTGCCCATATTCCAACAAATAAAATGATCACGTAAAAGAAAACGATCGCAACCAGTCCCTCCACGTGGATAGCCATCTTCCACTGCTCGGGTTATCCTCCGCGGAACGATCCGAATCTCAGTGAGCGCTGCTGGGAGAATCATACAGGCGACCGAAGGGACTACAGAAGGCGCTTGAATGAAGTGAATGTCGACTAGATGGACTGATAGTTTACATAAATTGATTCAATAGCCCACAATTTATTAAAACTTAAAAATACAAAGACTTTAGTGGCCCATGAATAACTTATTCCTCAGACTTGTCAGTGTTTCTTCCAAAATATTTAGACGTTTATTTAATTTAACTGAGGAGTCAATGAAAGAAGCATTACAAATAAATTGTAATAAATAAAGTATTTTTCTTATCAGAACCGAGTGACAAAACCCTTTGCAAAAATAATGTTTAACAACATGCGCTTCCGGTGATTTATTAAGGAAAGCGTTTCCTTCCCAAGAAAGTTTATATAGAACTGGAAACAGGTATACAAGTAAAATACAAGTCGAATTCCTGAAAGCTGGAGTCTTCCTAACATTCAGATACAGGGCTCTCAAGTTTTGGATTCATGCCAGAGTGTGAGAGTTGTTGACGGGGGGGGGGGGGGGGGGGGGGGTTGTATACGTTGTATATCGCGATCGATCGCCAGTGGAGGGCGACATAGATATGGATCGGAGGTAAATAAACTAGATTTTTTTTCTCGCCGTGTGAAATCGGAGGTGTGGCGTGTGAGCGTGTGAAGACGGTCAAATGCGTGTGTCACACGCTCAATGCGTGAGACTTGAGAGCCCTGTTCAGATAGAAACAAAAGAGAAAGGAGAAACGGAAAAGACTTAAAGACTTCGACCTTTAGCCTACAACTCAAACTTAATAGACATCTATAAATGGTTGTGGAATTTATCCTGAGATTAAGATGATGGAAACGAGCGCTAAGATCGTAGAAAAGGTCGGTAGTGCTCCCATGTGCGGCGTATACCGGCCATCCCAGCAGACGGTTTCAGGGTTTAAGGCTCCTGTTTTTCCCGAGCCCATGTACGTCACCGCATCTGGAAAGCACCCGAACTTATGTACGAGTGGGTCAGATTTAGCTGGGTTCGTTTTAGGGAAAATCTATTTAGACCGAACAGGAACACTGAAAAGAGCACGATGTTTAGATTCTGTACAGTATATTCATGATATTAAACCATGATATATCCATGATATTAAAGTTTAGCAGCAATGTAGGTTTTATGTAGATTCGACTTTAAATAGCCAAATAGTTGATACTATCATACTTTTCAATAGGGAGCTCCCGGAATATTATAATCCTGGGGAGGCTTTATCAGATGTCTGTGTCTGTGTATAACTGACGGTCTTTGTGGTTGAACTGAAAGCTCGTGCTTTCAGATTTCTTGTGTATGTTAATATTGTTCGTGCACCGCATACCTCGCATTTAATAGCGCGCCCCCGAAATTGCTTAGTACAGAGCACACAGTGAGTGCGCGCAGCCCGCCCACAGCTGGCGTGTTTCGTCTGAACACGCGCCCCTGCAGCGCTGTCCGCGGTGCTGAAGGCGTGTCCTGCTAAAATCTGCTAGTTAGTCACGCAAAAGTTGACAGAATTTAGTTATAACTCATGCACTTGTTGCCACCTTGTGGAGATCTGTGTTTTTGTTTCAGGCCATTTACATTTGCGAAATGGAATTTGACCTGTGTTAGATCTGTAGAACACCTAGTTCCAACAACAATTAATAAAACTCATATTTTGCTTGTTCTGCTTTGTATTTCCAAAAAAAGCGCATTCTTGTTTGGCAGCGTACGTAAGGACAACGTGCAGCGTTTATCAACGTATACAGATTACTGCAGGCGGCTCTTCTGTGAACCTGAATATAAATGTATTTCTTGCTCCAAGCTATTTTATAAAACCAAATGCTTTTTACTTACAAGTGGTTGCTAAAATGTATTTGAAGTTGAAATCGTATTTTCGTATACATACTTGATTAAAAAAAAATAAATACAATCATACAATGTCTGTTTCATGCCTGATTTTCCAAATGGGGTGACCACACAGGATGATGACATACATTCTGTATTATTTGCTGGGAACTCAGTTAGTTCAGTTAGTCCAATGATGTTGTACAGTTTCTTTATGTCTTTACATTATTAAATTAAAATTACAATTAAAATGATTTCCATGGCCTTATTGTTATTAGAACTGTGCTATCAGTAATATCTTAAATAATCAGTAATCAGTAACCTACAAATTCATGATTATTAACTTATTATTAATAAAACATAAATAAATATCTGTACATTCCTGCACACTATTGGAAAAAAATGTATGCATGTACATTAACATTTAGCTTGTGCATTTAGTGATCAGATGATAAACAGCAGGTTTGTGTAGTTGGTTTTACAGTAACACATCAGCAGCAACAATGTGTCACCCAGCAACAGAGCAAAGGTCAGGGTTAAGGTCAGGGTGTGGATTAGGGTTGGGGTTGGGGTTAGGGTTAGGGTCAGGGTCAGAGTTAAGGTCAGGGTTAGGGTTAGAGTCAGAGTCAGGGTTAGGCATTATTGTGATGAGTTTCACTACCACCAACACTCAGCTTTTCAGGAAAACTACAGCTATTGTTGCAAAATCATTATCTCTCCTGTATTTTTCCTCTTGTAAAATGTTAAAGATTCATTTCCTTCAGTGTAAAAAGGCGTTATAAATTATGAAAGTGGTCTGATTACAGTTCAAAATCAGAATAAAGACTATGGTTTTGTCATGTAATATAACCATCAGTCCTTGATTTGGGTGAAAGCAAAGACTGATTATTCAAAATTTCAAACAAAGGCATCGAAAGTTCAAAACAGATTGAAGTTCTTCTCCATTTCAGTGTCCCAAACCCTAAACATCTTCACTTCTATGTTACTCAAACATCATTACTGGGTCTGTCTTCAATGCTAGAGGAAGACATGTCATTATGAGGCCTGGCTTCGATGCTAGAGGAAGACATGTCATTATTGGGCTTGTCTCTGATGCTAGAGGAAGACATGTCATTATTGGGCTTGTCTCTGATGCTAGAGGAAGACATGTCATTATTGGGCTTGTCTCTGATGCTAGAGGAAGACTTTGGCTCTGCTGAATGATAGCATTCACACGCTGTGTGCCCGTGGAGGTCTGGGGGCAAGTGCACAGGGTTCAGGACTGGACACTTGTAGTTAGGAGAATCTGCTTTATCCCAACACGCTGCGCTGAGCACTCCACCACCAAAAATACTGAAAATAGCAGAGGCAAAACCAATATATACACACAGGCCAACCTGATACTTCATCCCGCTGGTGGAGAATGGGTCATAGGCGTCTCGTATTACATCACTGGCCGTCCAGGACGCTGTAATAAGGCAGAGGATTCCAGCAGAGATGAAACACACACCCCCACTAACAGCGATAGGGACCTTGGCAGGGGAGTGCTGCAGACATCGGGTACACGTCATCCCAAAGACAGAGATGACAGTGGCCATGATGGAGATGGCAGCGGAGAGAACCATCAGAGCCCTGGCGGCCTGCAGATCCAGCGGCAGAGAAAGCATTGAGCGGTGGACCTCACACTGGTAGATGCCTGTGGTGTGGCTGACACACTCCATCCACAGCCCTTTCATGTAAGAAGTGGCGGTGATGAGGTTGGAGGTGAAGTAGGCCGTGTGGCGCCAGTGGGGCAGGACCAGGGCCACCAGCGTGCCGCTCAGCCCCAGCACAGCCAGGAAGAAGCCCAGCAGCTGCACCGCCACGTTAGCCATCACTGCCGATTAGAGGAGACACTTCTGTTGGGAAACGCAGACAGCAAATCCTCCCATCTGACAGTCAAATTGTAATCAACTTACCTGGAATCCCTGTTGAGTTCTCACTGCCTGCATGTTTTTTGTTTTTTATTTTTTTGTCTATAAATTTTCCGTAAAGCACTTTGTATAGCATATGTGTAAGGAAAGTGCTAAACAAATAAAGATTATTATTATTATTATTATTATTATTATTATTTGATAAGCTTAATCTGTTTACAATTTTTTGTGCATGAAAAGTGCATGAAATGTTTGTTACCTAGAAACATGAAATAATACAAAATAGCAATAAATAAACGTGAAATAATGCACAATAACAATAAATAAACATGAAATAATAATAATACCAATAAATAAACATACACAACTAATCCTAACCCTAACCCTAACTCTGGCTTTCATATTGCAGTCTTCTGCTATTTAATGTATTGCTCCAAATTTTAAAATGTTCAAAATGTCTTAACAAGCAGGTGCTAAATAATGCTCTATCACATTATTTATACATTTAGTAATGAGCTATATGAGTCAGCATTACTTTTTAAAATCGATTATCTGGTGATGACTTTGGTCAGTTCTAAATGTACAGCTTCAATATGTACATAACTAAGGTATTTATCATGCAAATTCTTGGTCACTAAAACTGTATTCCTATATTTTGAAACTCTTAGCCCTGCAGGCCTGTACTGGATCAGTGCCTCTCCATGTGACACAAGGCTCTCAGTGAGACAGAACACAAGCATCCTATTGTGTGGATCTGTGCAGATGGAGCAGATGGGTACTAGAAACATGTCTGTATTCTGAAGGACCCAGCAAACCTGAATTTACACGAAACCGCTCAAATAACAACTAGTTAGTGGTACAGTTCTGGTGCTGAATGCGTCCTCTTACCTGTAATGCAGGCTTTGGCTGTCACAGATGGACTTGCAGTTGGGCTCCGGCCGCTCACGCTCTGTCCGCATTGCTGGCCCTCCTTCAGCTGTGGCAGCTACAGTCCACGCTGGTGCAGAGCTGGTTCTGCCTCTTCTCGTGGATGAACAGGTTATTGTGCTGTCGGACGGCTGTGTGTGTATGTCGTTAGCACTTCACTCCCAGGCGTTTCCTGGTCTGTCACAGCTAGGGCGGATGAACAGGATGTCCGACTGAAACAAAAGCTGGACAGATCTGAGGGCCAGGACAGACGGCGTGTGAAAGCAGCCACCACCATACTGCACATCAAACAAAGCTGCACTGAGTAAGCCCATTTACACACAATAATGTTGCATTGTAATATACATAGATGAGGATGATAACAATAACAACACTGATAGTAATTATAATCTTTTAGTTTAGAAAGTTAATTAAGTTATAAGCATTAAATATATATTTAAAATGTGTATTTCCAATATTATTTGTATCCAATACTATAAGTTAATTCTTTTGAAATTAAACATCATTGAAATAAAACCTTTAGAAATGTTATATGAAAAAATGTATTTATGTCAGAGTAATCATTAACATGTATTAATTATCTCAGGGTAACCATTAGCATGTATTGATTATGTCAGAGTAATCAGTAACGTATTAATTATGTCAGAGTAATCATTAACATGTATTAATTATGTCAGGGTATCCATTAGCATGTATTAATTATGTCAGGTTAGTGTTGTGTTGTCAGATGTTAGGTGACATGATTATTAAGTGATGTAGTTTTAGTTATGTCTCTCATATGGGACTCACATACAGGTCTGTTAAAGGTTAGGGTTAGGATTAAAGGTTAGTGTCACATCCTGTTACAGGCTAAAGGTTACAAATGTGACACGCAGGAAGGCAGGTGATGTGTCAGGAGTGACTTTAACACATAACACAAAATAAAAGACAAGTGACATGATTAACAAAATCAACTACAGGAGCAGTGGATAGAGGGAGACATAGACAGTCACGGTCACAGAAGACAGCCACAGCACAAAAACTGGGACAGATACGGTAACAGAGACAGCCACAGCACAAACACAGGGACAGACACGGTTACAGAGACAGCCACTGCACAAACACAGGGACAGACACGGTTACAGAGACAGCCACAGCACAAACACTGGGACACGGATACAGAGACAGCCACATTTCAAAATGACAGGGATAGACATGGTTACAGAGACAGCCAAAGCACAAACACAGGGGCCGACATGGTCACAGAGACAAGGCAAGGCACGTTTATTTATATAGCACCCTTCATACACACTGGCAATTCAAACTGCTTTACACAAGAAAAGAATACAGACAGATACAAATACATCACAAAGACAGGGACCGACACGGTTACAGAGATAGCCATAACACAAACACAGAGACAGTCACAGCAACAGACACGGCACAAACACAGCGACAGAGACAGTCAAAGCGAATGAGACGGTGATAGAGACAGAAGCGTTCACAGGGACAGTGACAAAAATGGTCACAGACACAGGGACAGACAGTGATGAGCAGAGGCAAGGACACAAAGGGAAACAGACCCTCTGGAGGACCAGAGCTGGTCCAGGTCCTCCCCAGAGTACGCTTGCCCGCTGAGAGGTTGTACCGGTCCTGGTCTGGCACCTGGTCTTCATGTGACCCCAGAGGAGAGTTCACCTTCTGGGAGGACCAGTTTCCTCCTCTGCCTCTTCTTGCTCTGGAGGCAGAGGGTCACATTGGAGGAGCATGTAGGTGCTGGGGTGCCTGGGGAGAGCTGCTGTGCAGAGCAGGAGACCCTCTGACGTACAGATCAGCCGGTATCTTGGGTAGAGGTTGTGGGACTTGTTTTCTGGCCTCTTTGTCTCTGTATACTTCTCTGATCTCGGGGTGTCTTTCCTCTTCCTCTAAAAGCCTTTTAAATCTAAAGAACAAGTTTGTTCCCATCTTTCTTGGTTTTCCTTCGGCTACTCTTTTTGTTGGGGTGTTTATTTGTTTTATGTGCCTCCCTGTATGAGAGCGCCAGTCCTTTCTTCTGTTTTCTCCCTAATCTACAACCTTCTTTTTTCTCCTCTATCTTCTCCTGGCTGTTTCTTTTGCCCCCTTTTTGTTCTCTCTCGCAGAATGGCAGGATGACGAGTCGAGTCACTAGTGGAAGTTCATTGCACCATCTGGGAGCCAAGACAGGAGCTCGTCATCCATGAGACTGGATGGATGGATGAATGGAAGCTTTATTTATCTCAGGGGGAAATTTCAGGTATCCAGCAGCATACAGAGTGAAAATGTGAAAAAGATGCATAAAAAATGGTAGAAAGGAAAAAAAAACGTAGAACTAGGACAGATTAAATTAAAAACTAAAATTAGGAAGGGTGGAATAAAAATATATATAAAGATATTCAGAAATAAACAAACATTAAGACATAAAGCAGTGCACGGTTGTGCAGTATATGCAGTAGTGGTGCACATGCAGTGCAAAGAATGCAAATCTGTAAGTGTGGTGTCTTTATATAGTTGACCATTGATTGTAGAGCAGAGTGATAATATAATTATTTGCGGTGCTGTGAACAGATGGAACAACTGGCCTGAGGAACAAAAAACTTCCTGAATCTGTGTGTGGAGCAAGACCGGGATGGCGGTCTGCTGCTGAATGAGCTGCTCTGGGTGATGATTGCACTGTACAGAGGATGTTCAGCATTGTCCATGATTGTCAGCAGTTTGCTCTCCAGTCTCCAGTCTGTTGTCTCAGTCCCTGAGAGCTTCTTCTGCCTCTGTAGGAGACTCGGATTATAATCTGATTTCCCCAGTGGAGGTAGTGGAGTTGCTGTGTATGCATCCCTGATGTTTGCATACAACAGGTGAGTGGTTCTGTTTGTCGTGGTGGGACAGACCGGTGGAAGCAAAGAGAGGTAAAGGTGAAGCCTCAGGGTGGTTGTGTCTGCAGCGCTGCCACGGTGGTGTGAATACACACTGCCTGCCACCGTATACACATTTAAACATGGCGCGTGTGAACGCTCTGGGCATGTAATACAGTCGGAGACAAGTTTGTCCATGAAAACACTAGGTCACAGGACAAGCGGTCTGGTACCTAATGATGCCACAGCCATCTGTGGCCGAGAACATGAGAGAGCAAACAGCCCCTAATTCAACAGCCAGAATCCAGCAGGTTCTTCTCACACCGTCTCAGAGCAAAAGTACAGGCCCCAAAACACCAACCAGCCCAACACCGACCTGGACACACTACACAAACCACTGCCTCCAAGAGCTTTTAAGAAACAAAAGGGAAAATAAGTATTAAACTGTTTACAAACATCTTTGGGATTTAATTATAACACTGAAAACATTTCTTCCATGCACACTTGTTACCTGAAGGTCAAATACTCTTCTTAAGAACACAGATGTGTGACTGTCAGGAATGTTAATGTAACTTGCTCTTCACACTCTAAAAGATCAGAATTCATCAGTGGGGATTTCGCCCCCAACTCTAATGTCTAACTTATTGCACAGTCCATACTCTAAGCGTAAATGTTACCTTATTTTAGCTACTGGTGTATATGCAGTAAAGCATTAAGACAGATTTAGATGACTTCATACATAAATAAAAAAAGTCAAATAACAATAACAACAACAACAACAATAATAATGATAATGGAAAAATTAATACACAATAATGGCTTTGTATAAAGTAAACAATCAGGTTAGGGGTTAGGGTTAGGGGTTAGGGGTTAGGGGTCAGGGTCAGGGTCAGCTTTGGCTGAGCTCTCCCTCTCGGATGCTCCTATCCAGCCTGTCTGCCTCCGCCTGCAGGACGGAGGGGTTCATGCGCTGGGAGACCAGCAGGAGAGACGTCCTCAAGTCCTGCCTGAGAGACAGCAGCCTGTGACTCTTCATTAGGGAGTGATCAATGAGCCCCGCCCACTCCTCCTGATTGGCTGCCAGCAACAGACGCAAACGGTGAACCTGCACGTACGGAGACAGAACACTTAAAGCCCGGCAGGAGTCTGTGCACTTTCAGATGTGCTGATGGTTAAGAGTGTGACGCTGCATTAGTGAAGCGAAAATAACACAGAGGTGAACCTGAACCCAGCTGACTAATAATACAGCTACTACACATTTAATTGAACATCATTGTACAAACATAAGCTTGATCGTGCACTCAGCGGTCAGACAGGACGCATGTTCAATCATCATCTCACTGGCATCAGAGATCCTGCCAGGCGTGGTGCCTCACCTCATCCTCCAGTTCCCCTGCGTGAGCGCGTAGCCTCTCCAGCTCATCAGCAGGCTCCCCTGAGCTCCCCTGGGCTCCTCTGGGCTTCTGCAAGGTAAAACACTCAGTCAAGCTCAATCGATGAATCAAACCCTAACTCTCGCCAGCACTGCGGGCCGCTTGTGTCCTCGTGAACCTGTTTAACTCTCACAAGCTGCAGTGTCTGGACGGTCCAACATCACCACGGTTACTATAGTTACTGCTCATATTTCTCACCTGTTACTTGTTCGTTAATCATCAGCCATAGAATAGCACAGAATTTTATACTACAGTATAGCATAATGTAGTATAGTATAGTATAAGTGTATTAATGTGTCCCTAACCCAGGTTAACTGGCATGTGACCCTAACCCTAACCAATTTGCAGATTGGATATATCCACACACACCATAGTCATGTATCTCCCAGTCTGTCCCTTCATTACTTGAATCCCTTTAAACACTCTTGGCTCAGTCGTGACTGTGGACCAGGACCCATGTCTGGACTACCATACTAAACTGCATATGCTTACAGTGTGTCCTGATGAGCTTTAATGCTGACGCAGTTGGCTAATGAAGGCTTGGTATTGTTCTAACACAAACAACATTTGATTTAGGTTTAAAAAAACGTTAGGCTAACAAATATATGATTAATCGCTCCCCTGGACTGTAAGTTAAGCCTCAGTGTTGGAAATACTGCCCACAACGAGTATCTGTGTCTCAGGTGTTTAGTGATACCTGGTGAGAGTATGAGTCTCAGGTGTTTAGTGATACCTGGTGAGAGTATCTGAGTCTCAGGTGTTTAGTGATACCTGGTGAGAGTATCTGAGTCTCAGGTGTTTAGTGATACCTGGTGAGAGTATCTGAGTCTCAGGTGTTTAGTGATACCTGGTGAGAGTATGAGTCTCAGGTGTTTAGTGATACCTGGTGAGAGTATCTGAGTCTCAGGTGTTTAGTGATACCTGGTGAGAGTATCTGAGTCTCAGGTGTTTAGTGATACCTGGTGAGAGTATGAGGCTCAAGTGTTTAGTGATACCTGGTGAGAGTATCTGAGTCTCAGGTGTTTAGTGATACCTGGTGAGAGTATGAGTCTCAGGTGTTTAGTGATACCTGGTGAGAGAATCTGAGTCTCAGGTGTTTAGTGATACCTGGTGAGAGTATGAGCCTCAGGTGTTTAGTGATACCTGGTGAGAGTATCTGAGTCTCAGGTGTTTAGTGATACCTGGTGAGAGTATGAGTCTCAGGTGTTTAGTGATACCTGGTGAGAGTATGAGTCTCAGGTGTTTAGTGATACCTGGTGAGAGTATCTGAGTCTCAGGTGTTTAGTGATACCTGGTGAGAGTATCTGAGTCTCAGGTGTTTAGTGATACCAGGTGAGAGTATCTGAGTCTCAGGTGTTTAGTGATACCTGGTGAGAGTATCTGAGTCTCAGGTGTTTAGTGATACCTGGTGAGAGTATGAGTCTCAGGTGTTTAGTGATACCTGGTGAGAGTATCTGAGTCTCAGGTGTTTAGTGATACCTGGTGAGAGTATCTGAGTCTCAGGTGTTTAGTGATACCTGGTGAGAGTATCTGAGTCTCAGGTGTTTAGTGATACCTGGTGAGAGTATGAGGCTCAAGTGTTTAGTGATACCTGGTGAGAGTATCTGAGTCTCAGGTGTTTAGTGATACCTGGTGAGAGTATGAGTCTCAGGTGTTTAGTGATACCTGGTGAGAGTATCTGAGTCTCAGGTGTTTAGTGATACCTGGTGAGAGTATGAGCCTCAGGTGTTTAGTGATACCTGGTGAGAGTATGAGTCTCAGGTGTTTAGTGGTACCTGGTAAGAGTATGAGGCTCAAGTGTTTAGTGATACCTGGTGAGAGTATCTGAGTCTCAGGTGTTTAGTGATACCTGGTGAGAGTATGAGTCTCAGGTGTTTAGTGATACCTGGTGAGAGTATCTGAGTCTCAGGTGTTTAGTGATACCTGGTGAGAGTATCTGAGTCTCAGGTGTTTAGTGATACCTGGTGAGAGTATGAGGCTCAAGTGTTTAGTGATACCTGGTGAGAGTATGAGGCTCAAGTGTTTAGTGATACCTGGTGAGAGTATCTGAGTCTCAGGTGTTTAGTGATACCTGGTGAGAGTATCTGAGTCTCAGGTGTTTAGTGATACCTGGTGAGAGTATGAGTCTCAGGTGTTTAGTGGTACCTGGTAAGAGTATGAGGCTCAAGTGTTTAGTGATACCTGGTGAGAGTATCTGAGTCTCAGGTGTTTAGTGATACCTGGTGAGAGTATCTGTGTCTCAGGTGTTTAGTGATACCTGGTGAGAGTATCTGTGTCTCAGGTGTTTAGTGATACCTGGTGAGAGTATCTGAGTCTCAGGTGTTTAGTGATACCTGGTGAGAGTATGAGTCTCAGGTGTTTAGTGGTACCTGGTGAGAGTATGAGTCTCAGGTGTTTAGTGGTACCTGGTGAGAGTATGAGGCTCAAGTGTTTAGTGATACCTGGTGAGAGTATCTGAGTCTCAGGTGTTTAGTGATACCTGGTGAGAGTATGAGTCTCAGGTGTTTAGTGGTACCTGGTGAGAGTATGAGGCTCAAGTGTTTAGTGATACCTGCGTAAGCGTATCTGACCGTGACAGCTGCTGTCTCAGGTTCTCCCTCTCAAGCTCAACCTGATGGATACCAAGAATAAGACAATCATATCATTGATACTTATTGACCACAGCTTAAACCTGAGCAGACAGCATGACCTCCCACATTGATGCCCCAAAGAACCTTGCTCAGTCCTGTAAATAGCAAAAGTTATTTTAAAATGACCCTATTCTCAAGTGATTTTTTTATTTTGATAGTTCTGTCAATTCAACAAGTTCCCCTTAAGTTGATACGTCTACCATTATGTATATGTTTGGACTGAAACTCATCTAGGCAAGTTGTCAGACAGCTGTAACAGTTGTAGGTACCATGCTAAACCAGCAGGTGGCAGTACCACTGGCAACACATTGAACAAGCTTGCTTTGACGGAAGTAAGGGTGTGTCTACAGTTCAGGTGTTTAAATACCCTGAACAGCCATTCATCTCTCTCTCTCTGGTTTGACCGACACATAGGTTAGACCTATTAAAGAGAGGCTCCGTAATATCTCCCTCTCTCTCTGGTTTGACCGACACATAGGTTAGACCTATTAAAGAGAGGCTCCGTAATATCTCCTTCTCTCTCTGGTTTGACTGACACCGAGGTTAGACCTATTAAAGAGAGGCTCCGCCACTTCTCTCTCTCTCCGGTTTTCTTTGAGAACACGCGAACTTTGCAACGACTAACAGCAAACAGCTGAAAGTCGTACTACTTAATTAACGAGCCCGAGTTACGGTGCAATCTAACCAGTAACCGATCAACGGTACCGCGACAACAGATTCACCTAACTACTTCAATCAAGCTTGCTAACGCGGCCACACGGACTGAAACAAAGGCGATCAATTCCCTGTTGTTAAACCGTGAACGAGACTCTCATTCCTGGACGATTCCCCAGCACACCTGGACGACGTCGCTTTTAATCAACGAGGAGCCTGCGGTGGAAATTCCCTCCTAATTCCAGGAGAATTCAGGGAGGACGACAAAACCCCAAATCCTCAACATGTGAGACTCTTACCGCTGGGCATAGTTCATCAAAGGGCATAGTTATTTGAACTACAGAGTTAACTACGTTTTTTTTGTTAATACATTCTGAATGTTTGTGTTTAACTTTATTTTCATAAACTTCGTTAAGATTTGTACACACAAGTTCTCCACCTGGCATGCAATCTCCATGTTTTATCTTCTGAATATTTGACAACTTGTAGTCTCCATTCTCAGACACACTACATTAATTTTTAGTTAGTAAGCCAGCGCCATTACTCTTTGTTCTGACCACGTTGGAATAAACCAGCTGAGCTCATTAACATAGTCGCGCTGCTCTACTGTTTAAAGTCGGCGCCATTTTAGTTGCTTTGTTCTCCATAGGAGAACTGAGATTACAACTCTGCCTCCTCACACGCGCACAAGTGCGCACACTTACTCCTCTCCTTTTTTTTTTTACACACACACTAGATGCTGAGTCTTCACTGTAAATATACTGATCCATGTTGATGCTCTTTGTGTTTTAGAATAGTTGGTTTTAAATAAATGTATCATTTATTTTCACCAAATTGTCTGTGTTGATGTCATTCAAAAGTGGTTGTTGCCAAAACCTCCAAAGAATTCATAGTTAAATCCTTCAGATACCAAACCATTAATTACCTTTAGTTGATAACTAAACTTGTTCTGGTATAATTAGAATATGAGACTGATTCTAAATTAATGAGACTGATTAATAATTAAGGTAAAACAAATTATATCTACTTTTAAAGGATTAGTAGGTGAAACCCCTACACAGTCTATCAGTGGACACGTTCTGTTAGCTATTTAACAGCATTAAACACAGACATCACAACACACACAGCGCACACACACATACCACAGCACAGACCCCGCACAGTGCAGAACAGACACCACAGCGCACTCACACACACACACAAACACACTCACACACACACACACACACACACCCACTGCGGACACTCTACACTCCCATGATCTGTACTGCACAAGCTTTCAGCTTCATAATCAGTGCAGCCACATACAGGTTTAAAGGCTGACACAGCTGTCCATGTGTCGACTCCATACTTGAGCTTATCTGCTTTATGGTGTTACCTACTTTAAGGTGCGTTACTTGCTTTAAGGCTTGATACCTGCTGTAAGGCGTTACCTGCTGTAAGGCGTTACCTGCTTTAAGGCGCGTTACCTGCTTTAAGGTGTCTCGCAGGTGTTGCCGCTGTGTCTTTAGCTTCTGGACATGCTGTTCCAGGTGTCTCGTTCTCTTCTGCAGTTCCGTCTGCTGCAGCTCCAACTGAGCTACAGCTCTCTGCATGGAGCACAAACGCTCTGCCTCCTCCACACACCTGCCCTCCACGTCACCCACCTGACAGAAGAGACAGAATAATGTAATAATAATTATGATTATTTATATAGTTCTTTTAAGGTACACATTCTTAATGTATTTAACAAGATTCAAATGTAAAATTTATATGGTGGTTAAAATTGAATGAAACAAGGAAGGAAGTTTCTAGGAAGTTTCTTCCCAGTCACCCACATCACAGACGGCCACATCATGTGGTTTTTGCTTTTTTCTTCTTCTGAGAACTTGGATTATTCCCATTCTGCTCACCTGCAGTGCTGCTGCGTCTGTCCTGGTCCGCTTGTCTTGGTCCAGCTGCCGCAGTCTCTCCTTATAGTGAATCAGCATCGACTCCGTCTTCTCCAGAGCCGTCCTGACACGATCCCTGTCTTTACTGAGCTCTTCTGTCCGCTCCTTCAGAGCATAGACCTCGGATTCCTTCTCTCTCAAGCGTCTGATGGTGTCCTGCTTCTCTCGGAGCACAGCGCGCACACACTCACTCAGCAGTTCCCAAACACCATCATCCTGTAGATTATGAACCTCTACATCTCTCCCTACAAGCAGCTGAAAGTTCTCCAGATCCATTTCCAGAGTCTCTGTGTGGTTGTTCAACGTGTCTTCATGTTCCTGTGCGTCTCTCCTTCCTGAAGCGGTCGTTACGCTGTGCTGCAGCAGCTTGTACAGTCTTTTCTTACATTCGTTGTTGTGTTTTTCAGATTCCCTCAGGTGGTCCACGTCCCCCTGCAGCTGTGCCGTCTTCTCTTGTTTTTCTTTCTCCAGACTCTCCACGAGTGCGTTCAGGACTGCCGTCTGCCTCTTCACGTCCTCCAGCTGCTCCTGCAGAAACTTCCTTGCTTTTTCTTCTTTGAAAGCAGTTTCTCGAACTTTCTCCAACTCTGTTTCTTTCTCGTTAAGCTTTTCTTTGGCAAATTCCATTTTTTTTACATTCTGTTCATCTGTGTATTTCAGTTTTTCATTAGTCCTCTCTTTAACTTGCATTTTCTTTTTCACATCTTCCATCTCCCTCTCTTTCTCTCTCAGTTCCTTTCTGAGGAGCTCCAACCTTTCCTCTCTTTCCTGTAACTCCTTGTGTCTGTAATTCTCCTCCTTCGTCTGTAACTCAATCACTCGTTCAGATTTTTCTAGAACCTGATTCTTCTCCTTTAATGCCTCCTCTAGTTCCTTGACCCTGCTGGTCAGCCTCTCTACTTCTTTGCTCTTCGTTGCTGCCATCACATGGAACAGATCGCTCCTCTGCTCTTCCACATCTGTCCTGGGTCTGGCCAGCTCCTCCTCCTGCTGCTCCACTATGGCTTCTACAGTTCCTTCTTCTCGCTCCACCCCCTGCCTCTCTCTGGCAACTGCTTCAAGGGCTTTTCTCAGTTCACTCTCCCTGAGCAACAGTTCTGCCTGCAAATCCTGATTCTTTTTCTCTAGTGTCTGAATGTGTAGATCTGCGCCTTGTCTCGCTGCTCTCACATCCTCCTCCTCTCTGCTCCTGACCAACTCCTCCTTCTTCTCCTGAAACACAGCCCTGAGTCTCTCGCCCTCACGATGGCTTTCCAGCAGTAGTTCCTTCAGAGTGGCCATCTCCTGAAGGCCAGCGTTCAGCCCCTCCCTCATCTTCTTATTCTCCACGTTTTGTTCCTTTATCACCCGCCTGGCATGTTCTTTGCTCACAGAGAGTGCAGCCACTTCCTGTCGTAGTGCTGCCACCTGAGAGCAGACGGCCTCCCCCCTCAGCTGTGATTCTGTCAATTCCTTCTCTGTTTGTTTCAGAGAGAAACTCATCATGTCTTTCTCTTGCTTTTCTCTTCTCAGTTCTTCTGAAAGATGACACTGTTCTTTTTCAAGTTCTTGAATTTGTGTCTCAAGTTTCTCTGCATGCCTTCTTTTGTCACTCAGACTACACTGTTCTCGTTGAAGCTCTTCCAGTTTGGATCTCAGTTTTTCCTCTTCTGCCCTGCTCACTTCCAGATGGAGCCTAACCTTCTCACCGTCTTGAAGCAGTTGTGATTTCCTCTCCAGTTCTCCTGACTGTTCCTCAAGTTTTCCTCTCAACATTCCCACATCTTCCATCAGTCTTGTGATTCTTTCTTCTAGTTCTTGGACTCTTCTTTCCTGTGCATCACCCTTGGCATTTGCAAGCTGAAGTTTTTGTTTACAGTCCAAGAGCTCTTTTTCTTTCTCCTTCCGTAGACGTCCCTCTTTTTCCAGGATGGACTGGGTGTCCTTCAGATCTTGTTCCGTCACAGTCAGTCTTTCCTTCAGTCTCCTCAGGTCCTCCTGCACCTGTTGAGCTTTTTCTTTTTCATCTTCTTCCTTTTGTTGTAATATCTCTCTCAGCCCGTTTGCATCCTGCTCTCTCTCTTGGAGAAGAGCAGCCTGGCCCTGAAGGTGGTCCTTCTGCTCTAGAGTCTTCCTGTGCATTTCCCTGTTCTCTCCATCTAGATCTTCAGCCTTCACTCTGAGCTGCTTCAGCTCCTCTAGCGTGCAGCGGATCTCTCCTCTCAGCTCCTCCTCACGCTCCTCCCCCTCTCTCTCAAGTCTGATTCTGGTCTCTATCTCTTTATCCAGCTCCTCTGCTCGCATTTTCCATTTCTCCATTTGCTCATTTTCTTCTTTGACTCTCTGCTGATATGTCAACCGTTCTTCTGTTAGTCTGGCTTTCAGTGTCTCTAACTCTGCATCCCTCTCATCCAGTCGGTGTAATATCTCATCTTTTTGCTTCAGTACTTCTTCTGCTGTGGCCCTCAGGTATGCTGCCTCTACAGCTCTCTGCTCAAGCTCTCTGTGCAGTGTTGTGTGTTCGACTTCATATTCTTCCTCCATCTTCTTCAGTTCTTTCATCCTCTCTTGCTCTTTTTTCATGAGTTGTAAGTTCTGTTCCTCTGACATGAGAAGCTGGCCTGCTAGTGCATCCTTTTGTTTCCTTTCATTCTCCATGTCCCCTTCTAACAGCTGTACTGTGGATTTTAACTCCATGATGTCCTGCTCTCTCTTCCGTAGATCTTCTTCTCTGTCCCGTAGTGTGTTGCCCAAGTCATACCTCTCTTCTTCTACAGCACTGAGGTTGTCTTTTTCTCTCTGCACTTGGTCCACCAGTGTTTGGTTCACTTCCTCCATGTCTGCTGCACTCCTCTTCCACCTCTCCATGTCATCTTTCGCTTCTCTAGCTGTGAGTTCCAGATTTTTTAGTTCTCTCGTCAATTTGTTCTGGACTCTTTCTAGATTCGCTTCTTTTTCCTCCAGCATCCAGGATATGTGTTTATTCTCTCTTAGAAGTTTTTCCACCCTGTCGTTGAGCTCTTCCAGTTCTGCCTCTTTCTGTCTCAACTCTCCTCTTCCCCTCATTTCCCTCTCCCTCTCCTCTGCCTCCCTCTCCAGTTCTCTCTTTTCATCTTCTTTTCTTTTAGCTCTCTCCTTCTCCCTCAGCTGTGAGACCTGCTCCTCCAGCAACACTTTCTCATTTAACTGTGTATTGAGTGTTTCTATCACTCCTTCCTGCAGTCTCACTTTCAACATGAACTCCTCAGTGTCTTTCTCCTTCTGTTCAATTTCAACTTCCCTCTTTCTCAAAAGACAGGCCATGCTGTCCTTCTCTTGTTTGGCGAGTTCTAATCTCTCCTCTTTTTCTAAAAACCTCTGGTGCAATTCCTCCTTCTCCCTCTGAATATCTACTGTCCTCATTTTCCATCGTTCCATCTCTTCATTTGCGTGTTGTAGTCTCACTTCCAGGGCTCTGCACTCCCCCGATAGCTCCACCTGAAGCTGCTCCAGTGCTGTGTTCTTCTCGTCAGCCAGGTCTGAGAGCTCTCCGCTTTGTTTCTCTAGGGCTTCCACCCTGTTCTTCAGAGCCTCCACTTCTCCATCTTTCTGACCCAGCTCTGAGTTCAGAGCTTCTCTCTCACGTTGCCACATCTCTCTATCTTCATCCCGCTCTTCTGTTTGGATCCTGAGTTGTTCAACTATTCTCTGAACTTCATCCTGCAGCCTCTGCCTTTCAGCTCGGCAGTGTTCTGTCTCTTCATCACTCCTGCTCTTTTCCACACTCGCCACCTGTTGGTCCTGTTGTCTCAGGACTGCCTCTCTCTCCAGCTCTGCCTGCAGACACTGGATCTCACCTACACAGTCAGAAGGTCACAGCGTTCTGTTAGGGCTGACTTTCACTAACTGTTCACTAACGTTAAAAATTAGGAATGTGTAAGGAGGGGTGGAGAGACAGCACTCGCCGTGTAACGCGTCTTTGGCTTGCAGAAGTGTGTGCACCTGCGTGTTTAGATGTGAGCACTGCAACTCCAGCCCAGAGGCCTGGTCCCGCACCAGATCCAGCTGCTGACGCAGGGTCGCAGTCAGACCCCTGTCAACAACAACAACAACAACAACAACAACAGGCTTGTTTCACCTATGCAGCAACACTGTATCAACACACATCAGAGTAACACAATAACCAGAGTAATAATACACACATAATATAATATATAATATAATAATATAACCCAGAGTAAAAAGTAACACACATAACACACATAACATAATATATAATAACAAATACCCAACACACACACACACACACACCTTACCGGAGTTGTTCTCTGGTCTGCTTCAGTTCCTCGTTTTCTGACTCCAGAATGAGCTTGGTTTCCTGAAGCTGTTTGATCTTCTTCAGGTGAGTGTGTGTCTCTGTCTGCAGTTCCTGCTCCTGCTCTGCTATTCTGCAGAGTTCATCTTTCACTTTATGTAGCTCATCACATACAGTCCTGTGTTTCTCACACCACTGACATGGGCACAAACACGTTCCAAAATACAAATAAAACACTTGTCAACTTGGAAAAATTTAAATATGTAATTGACAGTTTTGCTACTTAAACCACTAACCTTTATCTCTGTTTCATAATAAAATTAAAATACATAACTTCAAAGTAATTTATCGGGATGGTATGTGTATTTGTATGTAAACATACTATATTATAGCACAAACACTAAAATATACTAAAATAAACCACTTTTTAAGAAAAGTATGTGCAATTTTTACAACACTTCTGAGCACATGAACTTTCCATTTATCTTGAAAAATCTGACACTCTGTGTCCACTTTTCTCTTTTTTGACAAAGACATTTCACTTAAGTGCGGGTAAAGCGATAGAACTAACAAAAACATGCGGACAATATAGGAACTGCAGATTTAAAATAAAATGGAGTTTATTCTTCTTTAATAATGCAGGTTTATTCCGCGAGCTGGACTGAACCACTGGCATGCCGGTTCCGGCCCATGGGCCGCATGTTTGACACCCCTGCTCTAACCTCTAATCCTAACCTCTAACCCAGGGCTATTCAACTATATTCTTCTGCGGGCCAGATTTGGCAGAGAGCTCTGACCAGTGGGCCAGACCAATACCAATACTGTCTTAGTGGAAATTGAAGCAAACACTACAACATAAATTGTTGACAGGGGAGGGGGGGGAACGTAAATTCGAACGGAAATTTCGACACGGTGTCGTAAAATGTTGCAAATAAAGTGTTATTTATTTTTACGGCGGTTTATCAAATATTTATTTTTATTCATGGGGAGATGGGCCGTGGGCCAGTACAAATTCATTAAAGGGACGGTTCTGGCCCGCGGGCCAGTACAAATTCATTAAAGGGCTGGTTCTGGCCCGCGGGTCGCCAGTTGAATAGCCCTGCTCTAACCCCTAACCCTAATCTCAACCCTAATCCTAATCTCCAACCCTGACCCTAATCCTAACCTCTAACCCTAACCTTTAACCCTAACCTCTAACCTCTAACCCTCACCCTTTATACCTCTTGGTTTTTTGCTTTCTCTTCAGCGAGAGCAGTGGCCGCCATCTCTTGCTCCTCACGGAGGGTCTGCAGCTCTCTCTGGAGTTCACGCTCCCCGTGCCAGAGCTGCTGGAGGGAATTCAGCTCTGTATCCCTGTGAGCTCTGAACATGTGTGCACACACACGGGCACACACACGGCTTACAGGTTATTCAGGTTATACAACTGTAAGACCAGGCAAGTTGTGAGGTTAATAATATTCATAATAATAATAAACAATTATTAATTACTAAAAACAAGTTATCAATAATAATTCAACTAATAATCAAAGCTTGACATACCTGGAGTCCTGGCTCAAACAAACAAACATTGTCTTTGATTGACAACATTAAAAACAACCTTTGCTCTGTGCTCTTTCAGGAATTTTTGGAAAGAGGGATTTAGGCAAAGCTACATATTGACCCTGCTGCCCCCTGCTGACCCCTCCTGCTGACACACCATTTACCAGCTCCACCATTATCTCTGTTATCACAGCCTGTTGTTATCACAGCCTGCTAGAGGCTGTCGGATGTCTTTATGTTCTGGCCATATCAATGTCCCCAAGACCATGGAGTTTTGTTCAAACAAACAATAAAATGGCTCACCTTAACTGAACAGTTTCCATGGAGACAGCCTTCAGCTCTCTCTGCAGAGATGCCACATCTGATCTGAACTTCTGTGTCTGGATGTGAGCTTCAGAAACCTCACCCTCCAGCTGGAACGAACACACACACACACACACACACACACACACACACACACACACACACACACGTATACACTTCAGCAACACCTTCCTCCCCCCAAACACAGACACACATACACAAATGCCACTACAACCACCACTACAAACATGTTGCTAACACATGGGTCACTCAGCCCACTGTAGAGGCCCAGGACCGTGAGAAACGCTGCGGCATGACAACGAGAAACAGCACAAAGATGTGAAATGTAGTGAAAACAAATGAGAAAAAGTGAGACGCTGTGAGATTTGGGTTCCAAGGCTCAGATGTGGTCCAGACCTGCAGAATCCGGGAACTGAGCTCACTCTTGTCACGGGCCAGGGATTCATTTAAGGAAGCCATTTTCTCCAGGGCGTCACGGCCATGTGCAGCGTCCCTGTTCAGAAGCGTGTGTTTGGATGACACGGCAACCAGCTGCTCTCGAGCCTGCAGTGGGAGAAGACATGAGGACTCAGCCTGCGGTTGAGAGAGGACATGAGGACTCAGCCTGCGGTTGAGAGGGGACATGAGGACTCAGCCTGCGGTTGAGAGGGGACATGAGGACTCAGCCTGCGGTTGAGAGAGGACATGAGGACTCAGCCTGCGGTTGAGAGAGGACATGAGGACTCAGCCTGCGGTTGAGAGGGGACATGAGGACTCAGCCTGCGGTTGAGAGGGGACATGAGGACTCAGCCTGCGGTTGAGAGGGGACATGAGGACTCAGCCTGCGGTTGAGAGGACATGAGGACTCAGCCTGCGGTTGAGAGGACATGAGGACTCAGCCTGTGGTTGAGGGGACATGAGGACTCAGCCTGTGGTTGAGGGGACATGAGGACTCAGCCTGCGGTTGAGAGGGGACATGAGGACTCAGCCTGCGGTTGGGGGACATGAGGACTCAGCCTGCGGTTGAGAGGGGACATGAGGACTCAGCCTGCGGTTGAGAGGGGACATGAGGACTCAGCCTGCGGTTGAGAGGGGACATGAGGACTTAGCCTGCGGTTGAGAGGACATGAGGACTCAGCCTGTGGTTGAGGGGACATGAGGACTCAGCTTCGTTCGCTGGTCCTGTCAGGTTCTCTCCACCAGCTCTGCTGCAGCTTAAGTGTTTCAGCATCTTTGTGACAGTCACAAGCACAAGGCTAAATCTCAAGTTCACCCATACTCCACATGACTGGCTCCGCCCTTAATCTGCATGACTGGCTCCGCCCTTAATCTGCATGACTGGCCCCACCCTTATTCTGCATGACTGACTCCACCATTAATCTGCATGACTGACTCCACCCTTAATCTGCTTGACTGGCCCCACCCTTATTCTGCATGACTGGCCCCGCCCTTAATCTGCATTACTGGCTCCGCCCTTATTCTGCATGACTGGCTCCGCCCTTATGTTTATCACAGTAATGCCACAGATGATAATCCTTTTGTCAGTGGCTGGTATGGGCAGAGTTCAGAGCAGCGTCTGTAATAGACGCAGTGACTGCAAGACTTCTCAACCACACATTTACCTTAACCAGGGCATCCTTGGTTTCTGTTACTTCTTTCTCTATGCGTGCTCTATCCAGCCTCTCTCTCTCCAGTGCCCCCTGCAGGTTGTGCAGCTCCAAACGACTGCGGCTCTCCTTCTCACAGAGTTGTGCGTTCTCCAGAAGCTCTGCCTGGACTCTGAAACACGAAGGGCAAATCGGCTGTTATTCACATTAACCCTAACACCAACCCCTAAACCTAACCCTGAACCTAACCCCTAAACCCAACCCCTAAACCTAACACAACACACCTCACACACAAGGAGCCAATTCCAATCATTTATTAACAAATTATTAAGTTGATGTGCTTATTATCTCTGCTTGTCTCTTACAGTGTATTTCTTACCATCTCTGTCTGTCTCTTAGTCTCTGACTCTCTCTCACCGTCTCCGTCAGTGTCTTACCGTCTCTGTCTCTCTCTTTCCAGATCATGTCTCTCCTCATCCTCCTTCTCCCTCTGAACTCTCATCTGCTCAGTTTCCTTCTTCAGCTCTTCACCTCGTTTTTCCGTTTCCTCCAGCTGCCTTCGTAATCCCTCCACCATTTCCTTCTGGCTGCAACAGCACAGCAGGAGTCAGAGTTGACCCTGAACATCCACCATGGCGTTCTCACAGCAACACCATAGCAGGAGTCAGAGTTGACCCTGAACATCCACCACGGCGTTCTCACAGCAACACCATAGCAGGAGTCAGAGTTGACCCTGAACATCCACCACGGCTTTCTCACAGCAACACCACAGCAGGAGTCAGAGTTGACCCTGAACATCCACCACGGCTTTCTCACAGCAACACCATAGCAGGAGTCAGAGTTGACCCTGAACATCCACCACGGCGTTCTCACAGCAACACCACAGCAGGAGTCAGAGTTGACCCTGAACATCCACCACGGCTTTCTCACAGCAACAGCACAGCAGGAGTCAGAGTTGACCCTGAACATCCACCACGGCTTTCTCACAGCAACACCATAGCAGGAGTCAGAGTTGACCCTAAACATCCACCACGGCGTTCTCACAGCAACACCACAGCAGGAGTCAGAGTTGACCCTGAACATCCACCACGGCGTTCTCACAGCAACACCATAGCAGGAGTCAGAGTTGACCCTGAACATCCACCACGGCGTTCTCACAGCAACACCACAGCAGGAGTCAGAGTTGACCCTGAACATCCACCACGGCGTTCTCACAGCAACACCATAGCAGGAGTCAGAGTTGACCCTGAACATCCACCACGGCGTTCTCACAGCAACACCACAGCAGGAGTCAGAGTTGACCCTGAACATCCACCATGGCGTTCTCACAGCAACACCATAGCAGGAGTCAGAGTTGACCCTGAACATCCACCACGGCTTTCTCACAGCAACACCACAGCAGGAGTCAGAGTTGACCCTGAACATCCACCATGGCGTTCTCACAGCAACACCATAGCAGGAGTCAGAGTTGACCCTGAACATCCACCACGGCGTTCTCACAGCAACAGCACAATCGGCATCAGTTTAAACACAGTGAAACATAAATAATGAACGTTCATAAACCAGGATTTACTGACCTGTTCAATAGTGATTGTGTCTGTTTTAGTTCCAGTGCTCTCTGTTTGGCTTGGTTGTGAAACTCCTCCCTTTCCTCATTTAGCTCTCTGATTCGCTGCTCCAGTGATTCAGTCTCCATCCTCCACCTGCGCAAGCTCCCCTCAGCTTCCTAAGAGAAGGTGTCAGACACTTTCTAAATAACTTCATGCATTAAGCCCATACTGATAATGAAGAACATTACTGCCACCTAAAATGAAAGAAAAAAAAAATACAGCATATATTTTTTTCTCATCATTAATTACCTAACCCTAACATAAATTGCTATCTCATTATTTTGAGATACCAAATCATTATTTTAAGTTACTTTAAGCAATTATTTCGAGATACTAAGTCAATTTGTTTGATATACTAAGTCATTATTTCGACTTAGTATCTCGAAATGATAAGAGCAATTAAGATAATGATGAGGAAAAAAATGATGATGCTGCATTTGTTTTATTTTAGGTGACAGGAATGGGCTTCCATACATAACAGATATAAATGAACAAAAAAGTTACAAACATGCAGTTCTTGGTGTCTCCACTGGAGGGCTGTCTCAGCCTGAGTGATTATTGTTAACACAGAGGACAAGTCTTCACTAGCCTCAGCATGGTCAGGCACACTTCTGGAATGTCCATCCAGTTTCTGAGAGACAATAACCCTGTACTGGGCAACAAAACATAATGTCCAGACAAACACGCACTGTTCAGTACACAGGGTCAAGAGAACACGTTTTGCAACATCGGGCAGATTTGTGAAGGCACAATGGAGAGGAGACCCACAAAGCCACTGCATTTATGGACAACACTGACCTTGTAATAGAAAACCACTCTAATAAACCAAAATGACCGATACATCTCTACCAACCAAGTTTCTGACAGCGTGCTGGACTGATTCGAAGTTTCTCTCTGCTTCTGAGTGCTGCTCCTCTCTCTCCTGCTTCTCCACCCGAAGTCTCTCCATCTCCACCTGCATCTCCACCTCCTGCCTCTTCCACTCACACTCCTGAGCTTCAACAGTCGCCATCAACTCACCGATCCTGTGAACACCAGTGACATCATCAAAAGAGAATGTTACATGTCTCCTGTTTCATAAGCCCCTGGCAGTTTCCTAACTCAACAGCTACTAATACACTCAGTGCTATTCTCCACGTACACATATTTGTATGTCATAAGCACATCTGAAATGAACAGAGTTTCATTAGAATCTAAAGAGTAAAACTATTTCCAGAGCATCAGTGTACCTCCTGCAGGGTTAATGGAGGTCCAGACACCATTGCAATGACTTAGCAATGCAGGAGAGGAAGGGGAGAGTGAACTGAGATGAAGAGGGATACGTGTCTTCACAGGCTCTGTCCTGACCTGCTCATGAGCCTCGAGTTCTCATCTTGGACTACTGCGAGGTCTGTGTCGATTGTCTGTTCATGATCCAGGTCCTCCAGTGTCATGGGCCCCGGGGTAGAGGACGGAGGGGCAGACGAGTGTGTGGAGGAGACAGCAGGAAGACATCGCAGAGACAGTAAAGTAGACGACAGGCGAGTAAACTCCGCCCTCAGCTCCCACAGGTCTCTGTATAGCACAAAAAAACTGAAATAAACTTCAGGGCAGTTGCATCACGTTTCCAAGCTTTCTACCAGCTTCACATTTGTACATAAAATCCATGATTTAAGATACAAATCTCATGTAATCTTACATAGAGACACATTAAAATGTGATCCATTCCATATTCCAAATGTGTTCCAATCTATACTTCAAATGTGTTCTATTATATACTGAATTTTAAATATGTTCCATTCCATTTTCTAAATGTGTTCCATCCATCCATCCATTTTCATCTGCTTATCTGGGTCTGGGCAGTAGCCTAAGCAAAGAGGCCCAGGTTTCCCTCTCTCCAGCCACTTCTTCTAGATCTTCTGGGGGGACACTGAGGCGTTCCCAGGACAGCCGAGAGATACAATCTCTCCAGCTTGTCCTGGGTCTTCCCCGGGGTCTCCTCCCAGTTGGACATGCCCGGAGCACCTCCCCAGGGAGGCGCCCAGGTGGCATCCGGTCCAGATCGTGACTATAAGGGTTCCATTATTGCATTATATATTTTAAATGTGTTCCATTCCATATGCTAAATGTATTCAGTTCCATATTATAAATGTGTGCCTTAAACATTTCTTCATGTAGGCTTTCTCTCACCTGTCTGTGGCGGTCTTTATGGTATGACACTGACGCCTAAGTGTCTCGACTCCTCCCCAGATCAGCATCAGCCTGGCACGCTCCCCCGCCACGTACCCGCTCACCGCCTGCAGGCCACAGCCGAGTGATCACACTGGCTTCAAGCACACATGGCAGCACTGTCAGGGTGCATTAGTGTAAAGGCTAATTACTGCCCACCTGTTTCTCTTGGAGCCAGTCACGTTGTCTTTGGCTCATCTCCTCCACTGTTTTTGCCCAATCTGCTGTCAGCTTCTTTAAGTCATCTTGCAGGGCTTGGTTGGCTTCTGTTGATTGGCTGAGCTGACTGCGTAATAGAGTGTTGACTTCCACCAGCGCCTCACACCTGTGCAGGTGAGACATGTTAGGATGGCAGGGTATTCTCACCATCAACCAAAAGAAAACTGTAGCTGATGGTATAGATTCATTTAGAGCCTGCTCGTTATGCAAGTAATAAAAATTGTTATGACATATTTTATCAATAATATTAGTATTAATTAGATGATAATACACAGTATTACTAATAATATTTTAACTATTAATTATGTTCATAGTGTACATATATGTATATGTATTATTTACGTGTATGAAAGGCAAATATCCAGACCTAGTCTCAGCATTCCATGTATGTATGTGTGTATGTACATATGTACGCATGTATGTATATATGCATGTACATATGTACATATGTATGCATCTCACTGTTCTATATTATCTGTCTCTTTTTATGTGTGCTCATTTGGGTTGGTGTCCTACAGAAATAATGCACTGGCCTCAGCTGCACTTTCACATAATCGTTTTTTGAGGAAGTAACTATTCTGCATCCAAACCTTTGATGTTCCTCCTCCAGCCTGATGAGGGCGCTCTCCAGTGCATCAGTGTGCTCCTCTCGCAACATTCTCTGCCAAACCAGAACAGGAATGATTACATCGTCATTTCAAATCAGCAGCAGACTCTTTCCTGAGACGGCTGTGTGGCTGGACACCAGCTCACCTTCCTCTCAGCAGTCTGGACCTGCTGTTCCAGACGGCCACACAACCCCCGGTACTCCACCACCTAATACACAGCAAATGTAAAAGAAGAACATTTTGACACATGGTGTTCAGCTCAAACAACTCTGTGACACTGTAAGCTCAGTGGCCACTTCCGTCTGAGAACATCCTGTTTGAAGCTTCACAAAGGTGAGATGCTGTTGATCAGTTGTTAGGTGTCAACTTGGTCTCATGATGTCAAATGTGAACAGCATGATGAGAAGGACTATTTAAATACCTGTAAAAGGTTAGAGTGCAATTTAGGATCATCCTGAAATTTCAACTTTATGTCAGTAGTGTAATTGTCAAACCCTTAAAGAACTGAATAAGATGGTTCAGGGCTTTGATACGAGAACGATGGGTTAGAACAATGAGATTTCCATCTGGACCACGGCCTTACCCACCATCAGGACCCCCACCCTTCATCAGGACCTCCACCCTCCATCAGGACCTCCACCCTCCATCAGTACCTCCACCCTCCATCAGGACCTCCACCCTTCATCAGGACCACCACCCTCCCTGTGGACTCTCCCACCCTCCATCAGGACCTCCACCCTCCATCAGGACCCCCACCCTTCATCAGGACCTCCACCCTCCATCAGGACCCCCACCCTCCCTGTGGACCCTCCCACCCTCCATCAGGACCCCCACCCTGCAGCTATACACACCTTGTTCTGTAGTTTGTGGATCAACAGGGCTTGTCTGGCTTCTCTCTCTTTACCCTCCCTCAGCTTCCTCCTCCATTCCCTCTGCTCGCCATCCAGACGTAGGGACAGGGACGTGTCCACAGTCTGAGACAGCTGGACACAATACCCAACACAGCACACTCAGATCCAACCATCAAATGCCACTCCCTTATGTGACTACACCAGCAGACTGAAAGTGAGCGTGTGAATCTTACTGCAGTGTTTGCCCACCCTGTCTGTCAGTGCATGTGTGCGGGACTGTAGCTCCTCCCTCTCTGCTTGGCTCTCAGCAAGTTCCTCCTGCAGCCTAGATAACTCCGCCCTCAACTCTGCCCGCTCCTCTTCCCAGCCAATCAGAAATTTGGGTTCCGTCTCCATCTGCTGTCAAATAACAAAAAATAAAATGCATTAGGTTGAAGGTGTGTTTCCTTCAGGCCTGTGGGCTGTAGCACCTCTGTGTTTGGTCCAGTGGCCCGAGCCCTCGGCTGATGAAGGACCGGCTCCAGGACTTTATCACATGCAGAAAGACACATTCTAGACCCCAGTGCCCCACCTGTGTCACATGTACAATTTGGCATGAACAGATCAAACGTGGCTCAGTAGAATGAAACACACCCAGATTCATATGGTATTTGGGAAGTTAAGTGTTTGCGTTCAACACACATTAAAAGAGCTAAACAGCGACAGGACACATTACACACGGAGAGTTTAGGTTCAACTGAGGTAGACAGGTACAGGTTTCGGAGACTGCGCCGGCGTTTCCACGGCAACGGCAGTGGATCAAGTCTCGTTCATATAAGCAGCCCAGAACCACATAGCGGCTACGCTAGCTAACGGGATCAAACTTCAAGTCTTACCTTCACAGTTGGGTATTATCTGAGTCCTCTCCCAAAACCTGTAACTCTAATCATTGTGTTATAACCTGACTGAGCCATTTATATCGACATTGTGTCGTGTTTTCCTGATAATCGAATAAAACAGCCAAACTTCCCCTGACTTATTTGAAATGAGTAGCGCGGGAGTTTTCATGGCCATATGAGAACAGCGCCATCTGGCGCATTGGGGTGATTACATCACTAAAATCACTGAACAGACCAAATCGCAAAACATTTCTGGACCGTAATCAACCATAGTGAAATGTGGATGTATCAGGCAATGCAGAACCCTATATCATCTGGTAATCGCTATCGTTAAATCATCGTTATTGTTATATCGTTGTCGTTATATCGTTGTAGGGTTATCATTATATCGTTATACGGTTATCATTATCTTTATGAGGTTATAATTATCGTTATATCATCACCCTATATTAGGGTATAATATAAAAATCTTATTTGGAGTCTACTGCCATCTTCTGATGAAATATAAAATACAGTGGTGAACAGAGGCTGCAGGCCGGTGAAAGTTTGAACGTTGCCCTATATCATCTAATAATCGTTATCACAATACTGGCCTTTACAACACTGATATTGCAGACTGGAATATGTAAATGAACCCTTTAGCAAAAAAATTATTTTGTGGTGTGGTCTATGTATTCTATCTGATCTAGTTAAAATTTGGTCAAAATGAAGTAAGTCAGCCTTTAACCATATTAAAACCATATTTATTGAAAGGAATGCCAGATGTTTGTCCATATGGTGATGCTGTGCTGTGTGATTTGTTACTTTGCAGATTAATTCAAATGGAGGCATGGTTTCTGCAGAGAGGCAGTCTAATGTGACTTTGCTTTGGAAAGTGGAACAGTCTTCATATTTCTTCCATTTTAAGTCAGAATGGTGTTGTCTGGTGATTTCACATTGCAGATGCAGTCCAGCATTTCTTAAACATTGACATTTGGTCACACAATACCCCCTAATGAAGAAGATGAAAAACACAGATTAATGCTAATGCATTTTGTCAAGTTACATTAGTAAACATTTTTACTTACCGCAGTTATAGAGAAGATTTATTTTGTGGATATCCAGTAGACTGGGTCCATCTCGTTGGCCAATGGGAATGTCAGGATCAGGTTTTGGGATGATTGTGGGTAACCCATCCTCTGAGAAAGCATACCTATATGAAGATCAGCATTCTGTAGATCCTTCTGAGATGAAGACACATCAGTATTATCATGAAAAGGTTTTTGCTGCTTACCTCCCATAGTGCATTACAGAGTCATAGTCATATATAGTGTTGAGGTTGTTTGTCTCATACTTCTTGAAGTTGTGCTTTTGACCTACAGATAGAACATTCAATATGTGAAGAAGGCCTTTATGTTTGGGGGAGCTACAGTTGTGATCAAATTTATTCAACCCCCACTGAAATAAAGTGTTTTGGCCAGTTTGACATTGATTTTGATCATTTCAGTCATCTTATTTACAATTATATCAAAGAGGCACTTATAAATTAGACAAACATAACATAATATTTATGATGGAATAACCACAAATGTCTTTACTGTGCTCACATCATTATCAGTTTTATTCAACCCCCTAGTGACATTATTTTTTAGTACTTAGTACAACATCCTTTTCCAGTTATGACAGCTTTCAAGCGTGAAGCATAGCTTGACACAAGTGTCTTGCAGCGACCTATGGGTATCTTAGCCCATTCTTCATGGGCAAAAGCCTCCAGTTCAGTCACATTCTTAGGCTTGCACACTGCAACTGCCTTCTTTAGGTCCCACCAGAGGTTCTCAATTGGATTTAAGTCTGGTGATTGCGATGGCCACTCTAGAATGTTCCAGCCTTTCATGTTCAACCATGCTCTAGTGGACTTGGATGTGTGCTTCGGATCATTGTCCTGTTGGAAGGTCCAACCTCTCCCAAGCCGCAGGTTTGTGACTGACTCCATCACATTTTCCTCCAAGATCTCCTGGTACTGAAGGGAATTCATGGTACCCTGCACACGTTGAAGCTTTCCTGTACCATTAGAAGCAAAACAGCCCCAAAGCATAATTGACCCCCCGCCATGCTTCACAGTAGGCAAGGTGTTCTTTTGTTCATAAGCCTGGTTCTTCCTTCTCCAAACATAGCGCTGGTCCATTGTCCCAAACAGTTCTAATTTAGTTTCATCTGACCACAGTACACTGTTCCAAAACCTTTGTGGCTTGTCCACATGACTTTTGGCATACTGCAGTCGACTTTTCTTGTTCTTTGGAGTCAGCAAGGGGGTGCGTCTGGGCGTTCTGGCATGGAGGTCTTCGTTATGCAGTGCGCGCCTTATTGTCTGAGCTGAAACTTCAGTGCCCACATCTGACAGGTCTTTTTTCAGTTCCTTAGCAGTCACGCGGGGATTTTTCTCCACATTACGCTTCAGGTAGCGCACAGCAGTCGCGGTCAGGATCTTCTTTCTGCCACGACCAGGTAACGTTTCCACTGTGCCCTTTAACTTGAACTTGCGAATGATACTTCCGATAGTGTCTCTTGGAATATTTAACAACTTCGCAATCTTTTTATATCCATTGCCATTCTTGTGAAGAGCAATAACCTCTTCTCTTGTCTTCTGGGACCATTCTCTTGCCTTCACCATGCTTGGAAACACACCAGTAGATGTCTAGAAGGAGCTGAGTATCACAGTCCTTTTAAATCTGCCTAATTGGTGCTTATCATGCTTGATTGCTGCTCGTTGACATCCACAGATGTTTTCAATACCTGATGGAAAACACTGGAATGAACCTCTGTTCTTAGGAGTGGTAGTCGTAAAGGGGTTGAATAATTGTGTCAATGAAGAAATCACAAAAAGGCCATTTAATACTTTATGACAAAAAAAATTGATGCTATCTTAGTTGCATTTAGTTCTTTAACAAGTCCTTGTAAGATTTCATTATGAACACAATTACAAATGTGCACTGAATTCCATAAAACCCTTCGCAGCATTGGGGGTTGAATAAATTTGATCACAACTGTAAAAGACCATTTAACATGCTATAGTTCTAAAAGAGTCCTTAAGGAATTGAAACCAACCTTCAATGATGTTTTCCCACAGTATTCTGACATAACGGTCACGGTCAGAACGAGACTGTTCATGCACAAAGCCCAGAGCATGCATGAGCTCGTGGGAGGCCACCCCGGACCACATGCACCCGGGAGACTGCAGGGACAGGGGCTGTCCTCCTCCCACCATGCCCAAAAAAGACCAGCATCTGCGGAGAGAGCATAACCACTGCATTAATTACTCAGTACAAACAGTACTAATGTTCCCCTAATCCAATCCTAACCCCTAACCCATAAACCTAACCCCTAATCCTAACCCTAACACCTACACCCAATTTCATATTAACATATTGGTGTAGAGAAATGTTTCAGAAATGAATTCTGTTTTTAGTGATGGTCAGTTATCAAACATACCCAAGTTTAGGTTGTATGTCTAGGAAGTTAGCTTGGTGTGTGCGTGGGACAAACTTCACACACGTCCCATCAGATATGTCCTGCATTCCCACCTCTATAGTGATTCTGTCCATGTTGTCTGTGGAAGGATTCACATAAGTGAGAAGACACCACAGATCCAAAGATTCCCAGCTGAACATGATGGTGCTGTGTGGAAGTGTCTGCGTCACCCACCATAAAGAGGAGAGATGGTATACGGCACATACACAAATCCATCCACTGATTTGGACCACAGGCAGCTCTGCCCAGGACAGGTGATGGCACTCCACACTCCCGAGCTGGCAATGTCCCCCTCCCGGAAGGAAAAGCCCCTAACCCCTGCCAGCACTGGAGGAATTCATTTCAGACATGTTTAAAAATCCAGCTAATTTGTTGTTCCTAACACTTGGTCACCTACACTACATACTTACTGCCATTCACTCTAAGGATCCTGTCCATGGGGTTCATATCGTCTGGGGACAGATACTCCTCTGTTGCAGAAAAATTATTAACATTATATAAATAGTGTATATAAATAAAATGTGTGATGTTCATCACCAAGCCCCTACCCACAACATCATATCATACACATCAGAGCTTTACCGGAGAACCTTCTCTTTGACCTTGTCTTCGTTTCATGCACTGCAGAGGAATTCTGTTAGAAAAAGAACCATGTCACATGTGTCCAAAAGATGTGAAGACAGGAGGGTCAAGGAGGCTTTGTCATGGCAACCTAACCTGCAGAGGGAGAGCCCAGGACTGCATCACCAAGCCCAAAACAACTCCTGTCCAGAGCATCCTGTCTGTGGGCTGATCTTCTCTCACATGTAGAGAGGCTGCTTGGGTTTTGCTCAGATGTATCAGCCCCTATATGCATGCTGAAAACACCGCCCCCAATATCTGCCTACGAGGGACACGCATGTAAAATTGTGTCACATCACTACATGATATTAGTGTAAATCCCTAATGTAAGGTTAACAGGTCCTACAACAGACATCAGTGCAAACCCCTCATGTAGGGTAATGTAGGGTAATGTAAGATAATGTTGGTTAATGTTGGGTAACAGGTCCTAAAACTATTACTTGTGTTCGTTGCATTCAGTGTTTCTGCTGTACATCAGCATGTTTCTGAAGGACAGTTTAGCTCCACTGTGTCTGCAGTCCTGACTAAGCAGAATGTTTTCCAACATAACTATGGGTTATGTCAGCACTCTCCTCCCCTCCCTTATGCCTGATCTTTGCCTACTAGCTGAACTCTCAACTTACTATCTCCTACACTCAACACACTCTCAGCTTACTGTCTCCTACACTTAACACACTGTGTTCATACTCTATCCCACCCTTAACACACTGTCAGTATACTCTCTCCTGTTCTTAACACACTGTGTTCATATTCTATCCCACCCTTAACATGCTGTCAGTATACTCTTCTATATTTAACATGCTGTCGGTATACTCTGTCCTACACACTGTCAGTATACTCTCTCCTGCCCTTAACACAAACTCTCTCACGTTCTCACAGTTTAGCTCACTTAATACTCTTGCCACTCCTAATACACTGATGACCCTCCCGTTTAGTCCAGTAGAGGTGAGTTCTGTGTGAGGAGACAGGGCAGCACTGCCATTACACCAGTCATCACGTGACTATGGGAAGATTTATGGCTCTATAGTGTTTCTACGTGGCTGTTTATACAAACTCTTTCTTTCTCTCATAGAAACCACAATATTACCTTTAAAACATTAAATATGAATCCATCTTTATTAAATGTTTAATGTATAAGTACACATTTATTCAATGTATTCAGTGTAACATGGTAAGATTAATGTGTAGCAGATAGAAATTACTTCAATTAGTACAGGTTACAGTTCATTACTTCAAAAACAGCATGCTGAACACTACAAAATATACACGTAGTGAATAACATGTTTAAAGTATAGATGTACATTATTTTACTACAGTTTAGAGCATAGATGTACATTATACTAAAGTACAAATGTACAAAGGTTTAGAGTATACATGTACATTATACTAAAGTACAAAAGTACAAAGGTTTAGAGTATACATGTACATTATATTACTACAGTTTAGAGTATAGATGTACATTATACTAGAGTACAAAATTACAAAGGTTTAGAGTATACATGTACATTATATTACTACAGTTTAGAGTATAGATGTACATTATACTAGAGTACAAAAGTACAAAGGTTTAGAGTATACATGTACAGTACATTATGTTCAGAGCGCCAACATTTAGAGTACAAATGTTCATTGGAGTACTAGAGAATAAATGTACATTATATTACAGTATTAAAGTTCAGAGTATAGATGTACATTAGTTGCATGATCCATTCATACAGAGGTCTCAGCTTCATTCCTAAGTGCACTTGTAGAGTTTATTAATTTTCATGATGTCCAGTTCACTGGGTCCAAACCTCTGGCCCATCCTAACGTTCCAGGAACGTTTCGGCAGCACTGTAGGCTCACCGTGCTGCGAGTAGGCAAACCTGCACACCAGCAACACAAGACTGGATCATCTGCACACACTCAGCATTACGTGGCCCCTTCCACCACCTCTATTCACAGTTATTAAACACACATGACACAGATCACTGTGAAATAACGTACTTTCCAAAGTGCATGACGGAGCCGTAGTCATAAGGGGTGTCCAGGTTGTTGGTTTTGAACTTCTCAAAGTTCCTCAAATGATCTACAAAACACAATCAGCCACTTAGTGCCGAGCTTCAAACCCACAACCTTCAGCAGTGTAGCGAGCCTTTTTACCCCTCGAGATGTTTGGCCACATGATGGTGACGTATTTGTCCCTGTCAGCACGCGACTGCTCGTGCACCAAGCCCAGAGCATGCAGCAGCTGGTGGGACACCACTCCAGAGCCCATGCAGTGTGGGCTGTGCAGGGAGAGGATCTGCCTCCCACCACCTGCTCCCAGGTATGACCAGCACCTGCACCACAGTACACGCACCTGACTGCCTCAGCATTCTAAACATGACTCATTCATTAGACATTAGATGATTTTATATTAAAAAGGATAGAGAGTTGTTTTTAAACAAAATCAATCTAGAGGTGGATTCCATTTTTTTAACAGGAACTACAGATAGCACGTATCTTTTCTCAGAAATGCAATTTTGTATAATGTTTGTATAAATCATATACATGAGAGCCATCTCACCCTGATTTGGGCTGGATATCCAGGTAGTCTCGCTGGTGTGTCCTAGGCACAAAGCGCACACATGTGCCCCTCTCGATCAGCTCCATAGCTCTCCTAACCCTCCTGCCATCCACGTCACCTGGATACACAGCAGATGATTCACACTGCTGCTGAGAGATCTGGAGTAGGTTACGTGTGAAACTGCACTCACATCACTGCAGATTCATCCACACTGTAAACACTTAACGCTGAGTGATTATTGCATTACATTTATAGCATCTGGCAGACACTCAAAAGCAGAGTGACATGTTCATCAGTGTGGGAGTATGTGTGTGTTCCCTGGGAGTAAAACCCATAAGCTCAGTGTTGCTAGGGTTAGGGTCAGGGTTAGGGTCCAAACCCATAAGCTCAGTGTTGCTAGTTCCTGAGCTCAAACAGGAGAGCTACGGGAGCTCATCTCTACAGTTGTATTACATAACATATACAGAAATGGTCGTTATCTTTAAACTAGTTACTTAATTATGCAGAAATTACCTTTATCTTTAAACAAGTTATTTAAATATGCAGAAATGGCCTTTATCTTTAAACATTCTAAAAAGTTATTTAGGGAAGGTTTTGCTGAAAACATTGTTGAGAACAAGACAAGTTAACACCAGTCAGCAAACTTAGGAGGGCACAGCATTGACCAATAATTATGGACAGCAATGTAGGGTTAGGGTCAGGGTCAGGGTTAGTGCTGATATATCTTTTATTGTTCAACATGGACAGATTTGACAAACACAACCATAAAATCTTCCAGGAACCTCATCCTTTCAGGCCGAGCATTGATTTTTTTTCCAGTAAATGTGCATTACTGATCATAAAAGCAATTTAAGGGGCACATGAATTTCTGCAACACCCAGTCTGTATTCTCACCCCCAGCACTTCTCAAAGCAAAGTTACATCTATATGACTACTCACTGTATTTAGGGGAGAGCGTGTGTGCTACATACACATGCCCATCCACAGACTTGGACCACAAACAGCTCCTGGCAAAACAGCCCTTCTGACTCCTGGAAACAGCGATATCTCCCTCTCTCAGACTGACCCCATCGTCCACATGAACATCTACAAGAGGAGAAAGAGATGTGGACGTTATGGTATGGTACGGTCCAGAAAGGAGATAATGATCGATACTAAGATGAATGTGATCTTTTTCATGTACCTCGACTACCATTGAGCTCGATAATCATGTCCATTGCAGTTCTTTCGTGTTGTTGCCGGTGATCTGCAGAGAGACAGCATAATTTAGGCGTCTAAAGAAAATGATACAAATTCATTAACCCAAGCAGCGTCACTTTACCTGAGTAAGTTCTTCTGTGCCTTGTTGTTCCCAGATATAATTCAACAGAATTCTACAAACATTGAAAACAAATCAATGGCCCAAATGTGGCATAACACACTACTTGGTAATACCGATAATACTGTAAGTTAAATCATATTAAGCTGTTTACCTGAACAGGCGACGTTTTAATGCTCTGGAGCACACCGCACAGGAAGAGCACAGCCGCGTGCCTCATCGTGAATCACGCAGATCTTCTCCGCGCGTCTCTTGGAGTTCATCACCACGTTGTGAAACCCTCCCCGCCCACTAGTGGTCAACCTACATATTAAGCTCTCCATGAAATCGGTAATAACCAGCTTTTATTACTGAGAGCAATTGCGAGAGCATCGACGATTGTACTTCCATAAACAAAAACCAAGTCCATGCAAAACATCTGAACCTCTCGCGTGACGGGTTCCTCTGCACTTGCGAGTGACGCGCTCTCCTGAAGGCGCTCGAGCTCGGACTTCAAGCGCATTTAACGTTTTTCGTGTCGATTTCTTTCTTGACATGTTCAAATTTTATTTTAAAATATTTACTCATTTATTTATATGAAGATGTTGGTGTCTAATTGCTACAAAGGTTTATATAGGTAAATTATTTCGTTTTTATTTGGTATAACGCCTGATACAACGACGGATACAACACTAAAAGTTATATTTGTGTTGAAAATAATCCTGAAATGGACTCGCAGTTTTTCCCTTCAAGCAACAGATATTAAGTATAGCCTACAGCTTTTAAAGGTTTAACTTGAAGAGAATGGCTTGTCGTTATCATGTGAAAGGCATTACGGGGGTAATGTTCGATATAACAAAACGGCAAACGGTCTCTTCATTGAACTTAAATATTTGAATCTTTGCATAAGGATTTGTTGAAACAGCATAAGGACATAAATTCAAAACTTTTGAATTCCATAGTGTAAAGGACAAAGAGGAGGAGGTGAACGTAGACATAGACAAAAGACAAAACATACACATAGACAAAAAGTAAACTCAACACATTGTCCTCTTAAATATGTATAAATAAGGCAAACGTACTTCACCATAAGAACCCTTTATTTAGCACTGGCTAGTAATAACTTTTAATTTTCGTCAGTAAGAATAATTGTCTGTTTTTTACGTAATGGATTTACAGGGTTGCAGACATGTGCAAATCACATTATTTGTATACTACATCTTACAGTATATAGTGTCACCAAGTAGTCCATAAACCATGAGGCCGTGTGCAGATGTGACCTATGTGGTGACTCTTACAGGAGGAACTGGACCACATAATGATGCAGGTGGACGAGCGGCTGTGTGACACATCAAATTAAATCAAATCAAATCAAATATATTTGATGAACTGCAATCAAATATATTTGATGAACACATGAACTGGACTCCATGAAACAGGGAAAATGAAGACTGGTCCAGCAGATTAAAGAGCTGAGTGATGTTGCTTGGTACGGATGCGACACCACCTGCTTACCCAACTGACCTAGGAGTTAGTATAGCATGTTCTTACTGGCAAGATATGATTGTCAACAGTGTAAATCAGTGCTGATCTTTGCATATTTACTGGCTGTAATATGTGGCTCAGAAGCATGTGATGAGTAGTTTAATCACATCTGAGTTCATCCTATTTACTGAAGATATTAATTTTCTACCTATGACGTATGAGCCGGTTTCCCAGACCCAGGTTAATTAAACCTCATGCTGGACTAATCTCAGGTTCTGCTGGTGATTCAGCACTGGGCCTGTCTCTTAGAGCAGAGTGGGCTCTTACAGGACAACAGCGAGTGACGCGTCTTTGAGTGACATGCGGCGAGAGGAGGCCCCCTGCTGGACGAACAGGAGAATGACCTGACACATGAAATAACATTACAGTATTATTTACAGCCTACAGAAAATCTATAGTTTAACATGCATTTCTGATCATTCTGATTCGCTGAAGTACATGGAAACTAATGAAGACTCCTCTGGTCAACGTGTGACTCCAGTAAAGACGAGGAGAAAAAGAGTAGAGTGGAAATACAAAACCCTTTAATAACAGTCTGTGTTCCTTTGGACAAAGTGATATCTTGTGCTGTAAGACACGCCCTAACCAAGATTTTTGAGTCTTAGCGTAGTAAAAAGCACTATAATAGTTGCTTGTGTAGTTCCTCCACAATCTTCGTTTTTTAATTTCATTAACACCAGGTGGCAGTACATCTCCACACTCTTGTCTGCTAACCAGTTTTGATTTAGAGAAGAAGAACTTCTGCCCCGGTAGTTGTTGGGTTTCTGCACCTGTACATGTGTCCTGGCCGGCTCGTAGTGACGGGTATATAACGATAAACTGTGTTTGTTTATGACTGTGAAACCAAACGTGACCTGCTGACGGTAGTCCGGTACCAGTACCGGCGCCCACGGCTGAAGTGCAGTGAGACATTATTCTGGTGTCGGGGCAGGTTCGCGCTGTCATATAGAAATACGCGCTGTCATATAGAAATAGCTGTAACGAAACGGAGAAACTAAAGTTAACACACCAACTATAAACTATAGAGTTGATGTAAAGCATGTTTGGTGCTGCGCTCCTCTCCGTCCTCTCTGACTCCTGCTGGTTTCCTTCTAGTGGAGCTCTGAGCGGCTTCGTGATGGTGGACCACCGCTCTCTGTTCGAGGTGGCAGCAGACCTGAAGCTCACCGATGGACTCAAAGAGATTTCAAGCCTGCCACGCTGTGGGGAGACCTGGCAGCCCACCCCAGACCCCTCCGTGGTGGAAGGTGCGTGTTTTCTTCTGTTTCCATGATTTCTTCATAATGGAGCCCATGTTCACCTTAAACACGCATAGCCATCACATCATATGTTGCATTTGAGGAAATGTTTGACGTGTAGGATTTCCTGGTGAGATGAGTTCCTGCCGCAGAGATAAGGATGTTGCATGCCTGGACACAGCACATGTGACCGCTTGCTCTGCGTGCCAGTGTGCATTAACAAGTCGAGAAGAGCAGGTATCCTCCAGGAAACCCACACACCTTTCTGTGATGCCACTCATCTTTCCCAGGATCTGGGATCTCTGGGCAATACCTGAACGATTTGCTTTCAATGGTGGTTAGTTTACTCGTGGAACTTTGTATTCTGAAACTAAGAGCTTCACTCTCTAAATCGGCAATAATATTGGTAGCTGATTGTGGAGGAAAGTCTGCGTGAGTTCCTTAGTGAAAGTTTGATGTCTTCCCTTCAGTTTAAGTGCGTGTGTGTGCACACTCGTTGTTCACAGATGGAGCATTACAAACTGGACTGGCACCGTTTCAACCTGAAACAGCGTCTGGCTGGACGATCACCATTCACTGTGGAGGAGTTTGAGAAAAAGACAGGAGCAGGTATGGCACTTTCTTCTTTCAGCCATTTCTCACCAAGCCGAGGGTTAGGGTTACAGAGGGATGGGGTAAAGTAACCCAACCCTAACCCAACATTAACCTAACCCAACATTAACCTAACCCAACCCTAACCCAACATTAACCTAACCCAACCCTAACCCATTCCAAGCCTAACCCAAGTCATTGTTATGGTCGCACATCAGCCTTGTTCATCATCAGTGAGATGGTTCTCACTCCATGAGCGTGGGAGGTCGACCACACCACTGCAGGTCTGCCTTAGACGTCCTGACACGCACCACTGCAGGTCTGCCTTGGGCGTCCTGACGCGCACCACTGCAGGTCTACAATTTCCAGCAGTGGTGATTCAGCAGGTTGTCTGTGAAGCTCTGCTGATCTTTCCTGGTGTTTTGTTTTTGCCTGTAAACAGGTGACCTGTCCAGTATTTCAGCTTCGGACTCGGAGGATGATGAATCGCCCGGTCCTGAAGGTGATGATCTGACCCGTGAGGGGTCAGATAGCAGCCGCTTGTCCATCAAGGTGGTGTTACAGAACTCTGAGGGACAGTACATGTGTCTGTTCCGCTGTGCAGTACAGAACACCAAAGTAAGTCAGCATGTCAGCAGTCATCATGCACACTGTGTGTGTTTGTGTGTGTGTACGTGTACAGTGAAGCACGACATTAATAATTTTGACTTAGTTACTTCTATTCAAAAATTTTTATTTTTTTTTACCACAAATGACACAGGCCCCTCCCAGAAGATAATAAGATGATGTGCAAGTGTACATGTGATTGGTTGAGTACTTACTGCCTTTTGTAGCTGCAGTGTAGAGCAACCAAACACTAATCAAATCAAATATATTTGTATAGCGCTTCTAGATTCCAGATTCCAGATTTGATTCCAGAGAGACGCTAGAATGGCAAACACAGGCCAATATGAGAAGCTGTCCTCAAATATTCTGGAAATAAGGTCAACAAAAAGAGGATGTGCTGTTTAGTCATAAATGTGATTTTAATACAGCAGAGGCTGCTCACTCTAACTCTGTCATAATACTCTTTGTTTATGAAGATCACTGAGTCTCTTTAACACTGAATTATTGGTCCTACAGTGGGATTAGCTACAAACTAACAGCAAGAGACATTCGTGAGTCTGGATTAGTCATGCAAAACTGTAAAGATTAAAGACTGATATGTCTAAAATTGTCTAAAGACTGATATGAATCAAAAGAAACCTGAAATGATGCTTTGGGATCATTAGCGTTCATTTACACTTGGGGTATATGGACTGTGATGTCATGTGTGATCTTCCTTCAGGTTGAAGGTGATGAGAATGTGGTTGATTCTCTGCTGAAAGTCTCAGATAAGACGGTTTGGGTGATCCTGATGACAGGAGGAGGTCATTTTGCTGGAGCCGTATTTCAAGGGTCAGTGGAGGAGAGCCATTCTGAGAACACCTGTGGACTAGATGTTCCAGCTCAGATGTGCTCCTAATGAAGTTGTTCTGTGTTCCAGCAAAGAGATCTTACAGCATAAGACATTCCACCGGTACACGGTGCGGGCAAAGCGAGGTACAGCACAGGGACTCAGGGATGCCCAGAACCGTGGACACACCCCCAAATCAGCAGGCTCCACCCTCAGGCGCCACAATGAGGCTGCACTGATCAAGGTGCTCCGCCCCAGTGTTGAACCAGTGTTCTTTTATTGTCTTCAACATTCTTTTTCATGAATACATAAGCAGGCTTCAGCAGGTCTGTATGTGGTATTTTATACACCTTTATTTTAACGATTGATGTTTGTATGTGAGCAGGATATTCAAGATCTTCTGAAGAACTGGACTAACTACCTGAAGTCGGCCAGCACGATCTTCCTGCGAGCCCCAAAGGCTGCGAGGTGTGTGCTTTTCTGGAGGTCTGTGGTTTTTGTTTAGGTCTGTGTTTTCTGCATGTCTGTGTTTTCTGGAGGTCTGTGTTTTTTTGTATAGGTCTGTGTTTTTTGGAGGTCGAGAAGCCCCACTGGAGAAGAATGACACCAGAGTCTGCTCACTCCCTCTGGCCACACGCAGATCCACTTTCAGGGAAATAAAGCGTGTCCATGATGTCCTGTCGACCGTTCACATATATGGTAAACATGTTTGTGAATAATAATCCCAATAGAAACAGTAAAAATAATAATGAGTAATGATAACACCTTTTCTGTAATCACAGATAAAAATGTGGACATCTCTAGCATCCTCAGTCCATCAAAGAGAAGTTGGCAACGGAAGCTGCCAAATACCGTCCCTCAGACACACGCAGCAGGTGAGTCTCTCAGTGCAGCTTCACACGGCCACGCTGCTGCTGAGGTGCCGAGGGCTGTGGATGATCTGTGTGGTGTGTGTCAGTGATCTCACAGGTAGATGAAGATGATGAGCAGAGCTCGGAAGATGAAGGCTCTGTACAGCTGGAGATGCTGCAGGTCACGTTAAGTACTCTGGACTTGAGAGAGCATGAGGTGAAACCAAGCAAGAAGAAACGCAGGAAAAGGAAGTGCATCGAAACGGAGAGAGCGTGTGAGCTGAACTTTCACTCTGCCAGGACTTGTTTTGATTGTCTGGAAACCTGGAGTTTCTATTGCAGTGACGGATGTTTACTCTGTGTGTGTGGACAGACTCAGGCAGCAAGAGTCCTGCAGCCATGAAGCAGCATGTGGAGCATGTTGTACGTGCCAGACAGCCGGAGACTCTTGAGGAGACGCCAGACCCGAGACAAGCCAAGAATGAGCAAGGTACAGAGAACCACTGTCAATCTGCTGAAGGAAAGATGGGTCCCTGAGGGCGTCCCTGATGGGGACGCAAAGGGTCTCTCTGAGGGCACAGTGTTTCAATGTTTCTTTCTTAAAACTACATTTTAAACATGAAAGTGTTTGTTGTTTTGAGTGTTTGTTGTTTTGAGTGTTTGGAGTATTTGTCGGGATTGTTATTTTGTCTTTCCGTTGGAGGACTAACGTTTTTGCCTGCACAGATGTGGTCTGTGAACAGTGGGAGACCAGTCTGAGGGACGCGCTCTACACCGCCTGCAAAACGGGAGACACGGAGACGCTACACACTCTCCTGTGTGTGGCAGAGCCGCAGGGGGAGGGGCAAGAGGAGGGGCGGAGGGCGCTCCAGCTTCTCAACACGCCCATCGACTCGACCGGCTTCACGCTGCTGCACGTGGCTTCTGCCACAGCACAGAAGGCCGTCGTCACGCTACTGCTCGATGCAGGGAGTGACCCAGCCTGCAGGTGCCCCCTTGTGGCCACAGATACACAGTGCTTTCACAACATGCATTTGAGTGGAACACTACACCTGGGGTTTTTTTTGCACAGGGACAGGAAGGGGCGGACGCCGTATGCTGTCTCGCCAGACAAGAACACCAGGAACACATTCAGGAAGTACATGGCCGAGCATCCCGACAAGTATGACTACACGAAGGCCCAGGTACAAAAGGCTAACCCCGCCCGTGCTGCGGGACGTCGTGCTGCGGGATTGTGTCCTGTACTCTACAGCAGTAAGAGTAGTGGAGTATGAGCTGTGTTCCTGTGTGCTGAAGGTTCCAGGCCCTCTGACTGCTGAAGTGGAGAGTAAGAAGGCTGAGAAGAAGAAGGCCCAGACGGCTGCGAGAAGGCAGCGTGAGCGAGAACAGAAGCAGGAGCGGCGGAGACAGGAGGAGGAGCGGCGGAGACAGGAGCAGGAGCAGCAGGACAGGAGCAGATTTGTGGAGCTGAGTGATGCAGAGAAGGTACCACTGACCCTAAACACTGCCAGCATTCACCGTCAACATCCTGTTGTGCTGTGCTGGTGTGTCTGTGCTGAGACTGTGTTGTTGTCATAGAGGGAGCTGACGCTACAGTCAACAGGAGCTTCATTCAGCAACACCAGGTACCTGCACTCATAAATAGTCACACTCACACCAGCATCTTATAAACACACTCACATCTGTTAAACACACTCACACTCACATCTGTTAAACACACTCACACACACCAGCATCTCTTAAACACACACACACACACACTCACACCAGCATCTCTTAAACACACTCACACACTCACACCAGCATCTCTTAAACACACTCACACACACTAGCATCTCTTAAACACTCACACAAACTAGCATCTCTTAAACACTCACACAAACTAGCATCTCATCAACACTCACACACGCTCACACCAGCATCTCATCAACACTCACACCAGCATCTCATAAACACACACACCACTATCTCATAAACTCACTTTCACACACACACACACACATCCTCCTTCCTGTTGCTAAAGTGACAGTTACTGCTATTTCAGTGGAGTCATCACTCAAGACCAAAATACCACAATACAATAAAATACCCTGATATTGTGTTGCCTGTATGGGAAATTGATGCGTGTGTGTGTGTGTGTGTGTGTGTGTGTGTGTTAGACGATGCTGGCAGTGTGGAGAGTCCTTGCTGGGGAAGGTGCCCTTTCAGTATCTGGACTTCTCTTTCTGCACGACGCGCTGCGTGCAGACACACCGCAAGGCCAACGCTGCTCCCACACCGTGACAGAGGAGGGTGTGGTCGGGTGGAGCAGATCTTGGTCCACATGAGGAATGACCTCCATCACACATGGAGCTTGTGCTTGTACATGCATGTCTGGAGTGAATCAAGTGTAGTGATGGTGCTACACAAGAACACACACTGAAGAAAAGATGGAGTCCAAGGAAACACTAGAAATGAACCATAAATAAAGTAATTGAAGCACACTGCTGCACTGTATTGTTCTATTCTTTTTCCATATCAGACCTGCTGAACTGTAATTATACCTTAGTGTTACACCCTAGTATACAAGTATGCTACAACTTTGTGTTACACCCTAGTATACTAGTATGCTTTAGTATTTATACCAGCTGATGTAAATAAGCGATCATCATTGCTTCATCATACAGATCATTTCTACACGCATTGTTTTTATTCACTCAGCACATCACATTTTTATTGTTCATCATTCCTCTTTTCTCTACATTTGCCATCTGTGTTTGCATATGTGCAGGTGTTGAGTCCATCAAAATGGGGCTGCCGTGGTGTTGAGTGTCAGGGTGGGGCTGCCGTGGTGTTGAGTGTCAGGGTGGGGCTGCCGTGGTGTTGAGTGTCAGGGTGGGGCTGCCGTGGTGTTGAGTGTCAGGGTGGGGCTGCCGTGGTGTTGAGTGTCAGGGTGGGGCTGCCGTGGTGTTGAGTGTCAGGGTGGGGCTGCCGTGGTGTTGAGTGTCAGGGTGGGGCTGCCGTGGTGTTGAGTGTCAGGGTGGGGCTGCCGTGGTGTTGAGTGTCAGGGTGGGGCTGCCGTGGTGTTGAGTGTCAGGGTGGGGCTGCCGTGGTGTTGAGTGTCAGGGTGGGGCTGCCGTGGTGTTGAGTGTCAGGGTGGGGCTGCCGTGGTGTTGAGCAGTGGACGGTCCATGAACAGAACTCTGCTGTGCTGTGGTGCTTCCTCTAGCTCCAGCAGGGTGATGTTGTTGGGTAGAGTGGAACTCAGAAGGGGTCCAGGCACGTAGAGGGTCTGCTGGGGGCCCCGCTGGGGCCAGTACCTGCCCAGGTTCACCCCGTTAATCCACACCTGGCCCTAAGAGCAGGAATATTGCACAAAACTTCATATTAATTTCCTCTTGCATACTAATCTTTCCTACAATACCCTTCCATTCATCAGTAGTAGGGGAATTGCATGCTTAATACAAACCCCAGTCCTCCTCATGAGTGGCATCTCAGACCAGACTCACCTTTGTCCATCCATGACATCTGATGAAGGTATCGTGGGCGGGGCCTGGGAGCTGGAGCGTGCCTGAGTAGACTGTTGGTCCACTTCCTCCATCTGTCTCTGATCCAGAACGGATGTCCTTCCTCATAGACTGAGGCCAGCCACTGTGGATTACTTCATCAATGTCCAGAGAGTAAATCAGCCAATCGGTGAGCACATCGTTTCCCAGGATGAGGTTCCCCAATAGGCCCTATGAGCATTACAGACACAACAAATTTATACCTGTGTGGAGTTGTGTCTATAATCTGGTGAATTGTCACTTGCCTTACGGTCACTGATCTTGCTCCCGAAGTTCACCCTGCCCATGTTCTCCACCAGAATGTCCAGCTGGTCCGCGAGCCGTCCTGTCACGTTCACCACTAACGTCACGTCTCTCTCCATCACACCCTGGTACACCTGCTCACACAATTTTGGGCACAAGGACAGGTTTCTTGCACATGTTTTGTTCAGTAGTTATAGTGTGGAAAACCACAGCAGTAGGGAGGAGCATATGAAGTTGACGGTAAAGTATTGGGGGGGCTGACTAAGTTACTGGGCTATTTTACCACAGCTATGCAGACACTGAGATATATATGGTCGCCTTCCCAAACAACTATGGTTCCCTCTACTAACTGTTTAAGTGCTTCGAGAATGTCGCGAAACTTGGAATAAATTTAAGATAAATCTAATTAGAATTTGAGAATAGCCATCAGAGAGACAGACCAGCTGCCTAACTGTACGCTACAAAGCTCATAACTCTGACATACTGATACAGTGATGAGCTTCTGTAGTCACACCAGATCAGTGATGAGGGGTGATACTGTGACGTGAGCATTCTGTCACCTTAAGAACATCAACAACATTAGAGATTTCCTGACTAAAGCAGATCAAGAGAACGTCATTCATGCTTCTGTTTATTGGTGCGTTGAATACTCTAGTGGTCTCTGCTTAATGGAGCAGGATTAGTGTATCTGTAAAAGCTGAATACAGAAGTGCATTTCATGTGTCTTGTTTCAGGCCTTCAGCATTTCACACATTTCTTAAACACACAGCATGACACATCTACTTTTCACTGTTTACTTCTGGGTAACTCGTCTGTAATAACTACAGCAGAAATCATCCTGCTTACCCCATTCACAGAGACGTATGCTCGATCATGAATGCCATTGGCTGGTGAGATTAGGGGCGTGGCACTGGGAAGGTCCTGTGGCAGTTTTGTCCGGTACAGCATGAATCCATAATACTACATCAGATTGACCAACATTCAAGGCTGAGAAGTTTCTGCACATGTATGGAAGCAAGTCTACAGTTCTTATTGTTATATATGAACTATTGTAAAGGTTAATGTTAATACTGTAAGCCATTATAAATATATCTGTATATCTGATCTTAGATCCAGATCACTAGGTGTCAGTATAATGGCTCTTTCATAATCTGAAGAAGAATCATTGAAAAAATTACTTATTGCTCCTCTAAGGTACAAAGGACCGTTATTAAAATTAAGAAAATATTTGCATAATACAAAGATTGTTTTACATTAAACTGCCAGCAAGTTTGAATGGAAGAGAGACAAATAATGAAAACTACTCAAAAAACATCTGAATTGGCTCAGAGCTCACTGGTCAGCCATGATCATCTGCCTAATATTGTGAATGCTGTGAACCTGCTGAGACACTCTGGAGTAACTAATGTGAAGACTGGTGGTCATTATTCACAGAGCATGTGTACTATGTACTATTATTCACAGAGCATGTGTACTAACACTGATTTCGGCACCTGAGCCTCTGAACATCTTACCTGTTTCATTTCCTCAAATGTTAGAAGATGCTGAGACTGCACCGGACCCTGAGGTGACAGAGTATCCAACAAGCCACTGATGTTCCCAATCTGCATGAAACAGATTTATATGATTTTTACAAGGTCACATTCAGAACATCCACATATGACAACTCTTGTGGTGTTCTGTGATCTTGGTACGGTGATGCTTCATAGCTGCACACCTTCTGTAGATTCACAAACCCATATGCCATCTTGGGAGTGGCTGGGGGGAGGGGCCCTGATGGAATTTCACGAAACTGAAATTGAAAGAGATTATGGCAGCATATTATACCCTAGTGCCTATTTATTCTTGTTTTCAGCAACTACACCTTTATGCATCTCCGCACATTTCATTCTTACATTCTTAATGACCTCTCTGATGGCCAGCAGCTTGTCAGTGGGATCCCCAGCTTCTGATAAAGGAGCATCGTAATCATAACTGGTCACAACAGATCGGAACCGTGTGTCGTCATCAGCTCCTGGCAGGATACATTAGTGACAGTGAAACATAGACACACAGCTGTAGACATTCACAGTCTTGCTTTGTAACATCTGGCTTTGGAGTTACTGAGCAGTACTGGAAACTGATATACAGCCATTTTCACATCTATAACAACCAGAACAGTACGTTCCCATAAAATCTGCAACTGAAAAAATGAGAACTGTGGCTAAGGACAGTAATCTGCTGCTGAACTGGATAGACCACGTACCATTCCAGTAACCAAAGTTAGTCCCTCCTTCAAACATGTACCTGCGAAGAGTAAAACATGGATGCTGTTACTTCACATACTGTTACTAAACTATTAAAATTAGCTTTATCCTCTGAAGTTAAACATTCGTCTCTGGTATAGACAACTTCATCTGTGCATCTGTGAGTGTGGCCTATCACGTTCAAATTCCCACCCTTGACATGTATGTTGTTGAAAATCCGATATAGAAACATCTAAGGTGAATAAACTAGTACACACATGTTGACACTGGCTCCCATGGACAACATGTGTCCCAACATTGTGCTGACGTTCTGAATGTTGACAGAGGCATGGCGGTCCCCCCAATGATCCAGCCAACCCGTGTAGAACTCGGAGTTCACCTGCAACACAGCATGCGATGTGCTTACAGGACAGGACATCATCACCCCTCATCACAGCATCACCTCCCATCACATCACCCTCATCACCACCCATCACATCACCCTCATCACATCACCCTCATCACCCCCCATCATATCACAGCATCACCTCCCATCACATCACCCTCATCACCACCCATCACATCACATCACCCTCATCACATCACCCTCATCACCCCCCATCATATCACAGCATCACCTCCCATCACATCACCCTCATCACATCACCCTCATTACCCCCCATCACATCACAGCATCACATCATCACCCCTCATCACATCACAGCATCACCTCCCATCACATCACCCTCATCACATCACCCTCATCACATCACCCTCATCACATCACCCTCATCACATCACCCTCATTACCCCCCATCACATCACAGCATCACCCCTCATCACATCACATCACCCTCATCACCCCTCATCACATCACAGCATCACCCCTCATCACTGCATCACCCCACAGACTGAGCAGCAGAAGGAGCAATAAACAAATTGGGTGTGGGGTGATGCCATGATAAGATTAACCCTAACTCTAGATAAACCATGACACCTAACCCTTACACTAAACCCTAACCCTAGATGGATAATCAGAGGGTATGTACAGAATATCAGCACTCACCAGTGGTCCATGTGGTTCAAACCTCCTCAGGCGACTGAAGGCTGTTGTTACATTAGTGTCTGGAAGGTAGTTGATATTAAACAGAAACAAACAGATCTGATTGTGTGCTACTGCAAATGGGAATAATAATGCATGTTTTACTAACCCCAACCCTAACCTTAACCCCAACCCTAACCCCTCACCCTAACCTCTAACCTTAACCCCAAACCTAACCCCTCACCCTAACCTCTAACCTTAACCCCAAACCTAACCCCTCACCCTAACCTCTAACCTTAACCCCAAACCTAACCCCTCACCCTAACCTCTAACCTTAACCCCAACCAGAACCCTTTACTATTGTTACACTTGAACCATTTCACTGTTGTGTAGAAGAGCTCCAGATCTTCCATGTGGCATTGATCAGTCTTCACTAGGGTTACTGTTGACTCTGACCCTGACAGTACACAGCTGGAATGTGTAAACCTGCATGTGAAAAAATCACAGTGAAGCAGTTACCTGTTCCAAAGTCTATGGTGGCGTAAAGACCCTCCAGGGTTCCACAGACCAGCTCTTTATCCGTATTCCCATCTGTGGTGAAGAGGACTACATCCTCCCCCAGGAAGAACCGGAACAACTTGTGTAGATGTCGCATGTAGTTGTAGTCACAGGCAAAATAACTGCCATACTCATTCTCCACCTGCAGAACAACACAGATGGCCAAATGTGAATTTCTGACAGTAGTTTTGAGGGGTGTTTCACCATGAATGTGCTTCTGAGTTTGGGGATGTGCTGCTCCAGGTATTCACTGCAGCATGGGCCGTACCTGCACACTGATAATGTTCCCTCCTCTCTGGTAAAGCCAGGACCTCACTTTGGTGAGCAGCACAGCCGTCCAGTTACTCACTGCGTGGAGGTAATCTACAGGAGATTGGCACACATCACAGACTGGGGTAATCTACAGGAGATTGGCACACACCACAGACTGGGGTAATCTACAGGAGATTGGCACACACCACAGACTGGGGTAATCTACAGGAGATTGGCACACATCACAGACTGGGGTAATCTACAGGAGATTGGCACACATCACAGACTGGGGTAATCTACAGGAGATTGGCACACATCACAGACTGGGGTAATCTACAGGAGATTGGCACACATCATAGACTGGGGTAATCTACAGGAGATTGGCACACATCATAGACTGGGGTAATCTACAGGAGATTGGCACACATCACAGACTGGGGTAATCTACAGGAGATTGGCACACATCACAGACTGGGGTAATCTACAGGAGATTGGCACACATCATAGACTGGGGTAATCTACAGGAGATTGGCACACATCATAGACTGGGGTAATCTACAGGAGATTGGCACACATCACAGACTGGGGTAATCTACAGGAGATTGGCACACACCACAGACTGGGGGTAATCTACAGGAGATTGGCACACATCACAGACTGGGGTAATCTACAGGAGATTGGCACACATCATAGACTGGGGTAATCTACAGGAGATTGGCACACATCACAGACTGGGGTAATCTACAGGAGATTGGCACACACCACAGACTGGGGGTAATCTACAGGAGATTGGCACACATCACAGACTGGGGTAATCTACAGGAGATTGGCACACATCACAGACTGGGGTAATCTATAGGAGATTGGCACATATCACAGACTAGTCCAATGTCTGGTTAAACTACCTGAATCTGATGATCGCAGGATAATGTCTGGATTTTGGAGCAGCCAGGCAGGTAAACCACCCTGCAAGCAAACAGCCATTCAGGTAGAACAGCCATTATTAGTACCCAGTCAAAAACAACTTACTCAGCCACCAAAGTCATGCTGTTTATCAGATGTAACTATGCTGTGTTTATATGTTCTAGTTAATGCTAGACTGAAGCATCTCTAAAGCAAGTTGTATTTTTATATATGTAGCCGGCAGTCCCCCTCCTGGCCGCTAGGGTGCGCTTTGCCCAGCCAGTAGTGAATGGCTAACCGGAATGTAGAGCCTCAGTCTTGTGTTGTACTGTGTGAAGGTAAGATGTGAAGAGAAACATCCAACTAAATGTAATGGTTTAAATAAACCATCCGTCTTCAGACATCTTTATTATTATGTTCTAAAGCTGTTTTGGTTCGATATAAAAGATCATATTGTTGATTTGAAGACGTTTTGTATGGTATGTTTTAGTGCATTACATTGAAAGTGTAGCGCCAAGAGTCGTCACGTACAGCCACGGTGCTAATACGCTAACGCTAGTTATTCATGTTCCAGGGTAAAAACATTGCTGTATGGTTTTATATTGAAAATTTGTAGTTCTGTGTAGTATTCTTGTGGTTAGTGAGTGTAGTAAAAGAAGTCTTGTGTTGTACTGTGTGAAGGTGGCCGAGAGAAGTGATGCTGTATGATTGCTTTATGAAGAGAGAGACCGTCGGGTAATAAAACCGCTGCGACTGCACGGCGATTGAAAGAATACGTCTGGTGTCCAGTCTCCCTTCTTTTCCCCTACGACAACCAAAAAAAATACACAACGCAGAGCCAGCGGGAAACTCAAGGCGGACTGAGTGCGTGGTGGTTAAGCGCAGGACACAACGGGTTACATCTTTGGTGCCGTGACAACCCGGATCGCAGTCAGCAGTCACAGATTTGGTTTCTATATCCTTTGAACTGATATCTCTGTTATTGGTTTTGATTTAAAAAATAATAATATTCGTTTTTTTGTTTAGTATAGTGGTTGTGATCCTGTATGTAGAAATAGTTGATGTTCATGCGATTTAACTGGTAAGCCCATAAATATTCGGGTGTATTATACTAGATGGTGGCAGTTGTAGTAGCTCTTGTATGCTGAAGTTTTTATAGGCTACTGGTCTGGAAAAAAAAAAAAAAAAAAAAAAAAAAATTCTAATATATATATATATATATATTTTTTTAGTTTATTTTGTCATAAAGCACACAGACACACACTATACACACACATATATATACAAGCATCCTGCTGTACAAAGTTAACTCCCCCAAGCTTAATCAAAAAAAATAAATAAAAATTAAAAAATGGCTAGTGGTGGCACCCCTTACAGGCCAACCTCAGTAAGACAGCGGCTTGTCTCTGAAACCCCATGGCTTTCTGTCAGACAGGATGTGGCCCAGTCGCACTCAGGTAGCCCCAGGCATGACGAAGTGGTGTGCATCATAGAGGGTGTAGCACCCGAGCCCGTGGTTAACCGGCCCAGCCAGCCGAACACACCGCACACCAGCCCTAATCCACCGGCCAGCTCAGCCGTTCAAAACTTATTTGATGCCCACATTCCTGCTATTGCTCCACTGCCTCATTACAGTCCACCAATCCAAACGTTCCAGTATAGCCATCAACATGGGCCCACCCCAGCTGAGTACCCAGGGCATTCAGCTGCCCACCAGACCTACTACTCACCTCCGGCTGTGCCCCATGCTGCTCATCTGGTAACAGCTCCTAGTCAGCAGCAGGCCTACTTCGCACCTCCTCATTACTCCAACCAGGCTCAAGCACTACACGCCCCCCCAGCTAATTATCTACCTACCCCAACTGCAGTACCTGGGTGGAGGTTCCCAGCACAAAACCCTGGTAGGCCAACCCTAGCATGTGGGTTCACCCAGACACACCAAATAAAGAATGTCCAGGTGTTTAGTGGAAATGTGGAGTGCAAGATTTTGGTGGATGACTGGATAAGAGACATGCAGTATCTGCTGAATGCTGGAGGCCTTACGCCGGACATTGACTTTGCTACAGTAGTTCGACATTTAAGTGGAGAAGCCAGAAAGCTGGTTTTGAACTTGCCTGCAGATGAGCGGTCTCCGAGGAGAGCATTTGAGGAACTGAGGGCAGAGTATGGTGATATTCAGTCGTCTCTTGACCCACTTGCGGACTTCTACGAAAGATCGCAGAAGCCAGGTGAGACTGCATGCTCTTATGCCATTGCCCTAGAGTCTATTCTTTGCACGGTGGAAGAAACCCAAAATGGCGGTTACCCCTTTGCTGACAGAGATGGAAAGTTAACTCGTCAATTCCTGAGAGGATTACATGATGAGGAAGTATACATGCGTATTTCCCCTATGAAACCCAGACTCATGAGTTTTCGGGAACTCCAGTCTGAACTGCGCCTCCTAGCCAGGGAATCAAGAAAATCCCTCTCTCAGCCGAGAGTGAAAAGGCCAATTAACCAAGTCCATGTGGCAAACGCAGCAAGTGAGCAAAATCATAAACCAGAGTATGTGAGAAAGCGGGATGCTGATCTAGCTGAGTTGACGGTTTTGGTAAAAAAACTGGCCCTGACACAGGAGGAGCATATTACCAGAATGGCGGCATTGGAGTCAAAAATTGCCGCCGCTCCCCATCCATCTAGTGCAGTGGCACCGAAGACTGGTGACAAGGCAGCCTTAGTGTGTTTCCGCTGTGGCGAAGCAGGGCATGTGGCTAGAGTGTGTAGAGCAGTGCTGACCAGTGATGACCAGCCTCAGGGAGGAAGACAAGCTAGCCAACAGTTAAACGCCTAGAGCCCGTGGTTGTAGGGGAGACTGCGGGCATGGTTCATGAGTCCCCCAAAGACAAGGAACATTCACATGCTACTCCACTAATTGGCCCAACGAATGAAGGCAATGTCAGAGTGAATGGGATGATGTGCAGAGCTCTGATTGATTCAGGGTCGCAAGTGACCACAATTACTGATGAGTTCTGGCACAGACATCCAGAACTATGCTCTCAAACGCCCCATCCAACAGACATTCCCATAGAGGGTGCTGGGGGCCAACGGGTGCCTCACTTGGGCATCTTGCATATCAACCTCTCATTCCTGGAGAGATCATACAAGGGAGTACCGGCCTTTGTCGTCCCAGTCTGTAGCTATAGAGCCTCAGTCCCACTGCTGATAGGCACAAATATAATACGGGCTTCACAAGAACACCTGAAATCTGAATTTGGTAGGCAATACCTGTCAGTTGTACAGCAGTCTCATCCTGAGTGGTACTCTGCCCTTGTGAAGATGGAGGGAACAGAATCAGAGGAAGGGACTGGTAAGGTGGGCCCTGTGAGGTATATTGGACAGAGGGCAAAGGTCATTCCTGCTGGGAAAGAAGTTAATGTGATCGGTAGAGTCTTTGGGGGCCCTAAAAGACGGGAATACACTGCTCTTGTTGAGGGGTTATCTCCCCAAAGGCTCCCTGATGGCCTAGCTGTCGCTCGGGTCCTGGCAAACGTAAAAAAAGGCTGCGTTCCTGTTCGTATAATGAATCTGTCTGGTCAACCTATGAGAATAAATCCGCACACCTCCATAGCTGAAGTCTCCCTCATAACGCAAGTGTATGAGAGGGGGGAGGAGGTGAGCACAGAGAGAATCAGCTCTCAGGTCCACACCCTCCAAACATGTCCGGCCCAAGACCAGTCCCAAAATGAGCCTGAGCAGGATATTGTGTCCTTATTAGACCTCAGCAATGCCTGCTTCGAGACAGAGAATCAATACCTGCAGATGATAGAGGTAGTAAAACAGAATAGTGATGTGTTTTCCAAACATCACTTGGACTATGGGCACACGTCGGTCGTTAAACATGAGATCCCCCTGGTGGACCCCAAGCCTTTCCGGCTACCCTACAGGAAAATACCTCCATCTCAGTACCAGGCAGTGAGGAAGGCCATCACAGAAATGGAAGAAGCAGGTGTAATACGTCCAAGTAAGAGCCCGTACGCATCTCCTATTGTGGTTGTCACAAAAAAGGATGGCTCCCTGAGAATATGCATGGACTACAGAAAACTAAACTCCTGCAGCACCCGCGATGCGTTCCCTCTTCCTAGAGTTGAGGAGGCCCTGGAGGCCTTGGGGCAAGCTAGGTATTTCTCCACATTAGATTTAACCTCCGGTTACTGGCAGGTAGAGGTGGCAGAGGCGGATAGGCACAAGACAGCATTCAGCACACCGATGGGTCTTTTCGAGGCAAATCGGATGCCGTTCGGGTTACAGAACGCGCCATCAACGTTCCAAAGATTAATGACCTGCTGCTTTGGTGACCTCAACTTTGAAAGCTTGCTCATCTATCTGGATGACATTGTTGTTTTCTCGAGAACCTTTGAGGAGCACTTGGAGAGGCTGCGGATGGTCTTTAACAGGCTGAGGGAATATGGCCTAAAGTTGAAGCCTCAAAAGTGCCACCTGCTAAGACGAGAAGTGCGCTACTTAGGCCATGTGGTGTCCAGTGAAGGCATTAAAACTGATCCTGACAAGATCAGTAAAGTGGCAGAATGGAAGGTGCCAGGAAACCGACACGAGGTGTTGCAGTTCCTGGGCTTCGCGGGGTATTACCGCAGATTCATTGAAGGCTACGCATCAATTGCAGCACCACTGTACCGGCTGACCTCTGGCGACCCGAGAAAGAAAAAAAGAGGCAAGAGGGGAAGCCCAGCAGCTGGACTGCCATTTGTCTGGACAGAGGAGTGTGAGCATGCCTTTCAGTCCTTAAAGACTAAGCTTACTACAGCTCCAGTGCTTGGCTATGCAGACTATACTCTACCTTTTGTGCTCCAGACGGATGCATCTTTAGTGGGCCTTGGTGCAGTGTTGGCTCAAGTTCAGAATGGCCAGGAAAGAGTGATTGCATACGCTAGTCGTGGTTTGAGTCCTGCTGAAACACGGTACCCTGCACACAAGCTGGAGTTTTTAGCCTTGAAATGGGCAGTGACAGGAAAGTTCTACGATCATCTGTATGGGCACAAGTTCTCAGTCCTTACCGATAATAACCCGCTAAAGTATGTGATGACTTCCGCAAGACTCGATGCAACAGGCCAGCGCTGGGTGGCACAACTGTCAATGTTTGACTTTGACATTCGGTATAGGCAGGGGGGGTGTAATGCCAATGCAGACGGCTTATCACGAATGCCAGCCAGTGAAGTAGCTGAGGCCCTGCACACATGCCCGCAAAGAGTGGACACGTCACCCCAGAGGTGGGCACAAGAGCATGAGAATGCTGAAGTAGCCGCTGATGCCAGGCAAAGAGACTGTACTCCAAATGAGGCAATGAGCACTGCAAGCCAGTTTTGCAGTGTAGGTAGTGACGCCCTACCAAGCATGACGAAACAAGAGATGAGGGTGGCTCAGAGAACTGATCCTGTGATTGGACCCATCTTGTACTACAAATCACAGTACACCAAGCCGAAGCGTTCATCGAGAAGCCAGAGCAGTGAGCATGAGAGGCTTCTTAGGAAGGAGTGGAAGAGACTCGTGGTGAAGGAAGGCATCCTGTATCGGCAGGTGGGGGACAGGCAGAGAGGATCCTTCTGCCAGTTAGTGCTGCCAGAGAAGTTCCGTGGCTACATTAAGTCATCACTTCATGATGACTCAGGGCATTTTGGTGTGGAACGCACATTGGCTCTGGTCAGAGAACGATTTTACTGGCCCCGGATGTTCAATGATGTCAAGACATGGTGTGAACAATGCGAAAGATGCTGTCTAAGGAAGACACCGACGGCCGGTCTCCGAGCCCCCCTTGTCAGCATCCACACTAATGCCCCATTAGAGCTTATCTGCATTGACTTCTTGACAGTAGAGAAATCTAAAGGGGGATTTGAGAATATCCTGGTGGTAACAGACCACTTCTCTCGCTGGGCGCAGTCCTATCCTACCAAAGACCAAAGGGCAGTAACTGTAGCGAAGGTGTTGTGGAGGAACTTCTTCTGCAAGTTTGGGTTCCCAGCCAAGCTTCATGCAGATCAGGGGCGAAATTTTGAGAGTGCAGTGGTCAAAGAGATGTGCAGGCTGACAGGTACCCAAAAGACACACACCTCCCCCTACCACCCCCAGGGCAACGGAATGACAGAGAGGTTCAACCGTACCCTGATGAACCTGTTGGGTACACTTCCTCCCCAGTCCAAGGGGCAGTGGCATGAATACATTGATGCCCTGACTTACGCCTATAATTGTACACGTCATGACTCCACAGGCTACACACCTTATTATCTGATGTTTGGCCGACACCCACGGCTGCCTATTGACCTTGTGTTTGGTTTGGCCTCAGCTACTGACTACTGTGAACACTCAGAGTATGCCAAGACGCTTCATGACAGCCTCAAATATGCTTGTGAGCAGGCAAATCTCTCCTCAAGACATTCCAAGGAAGCTCAAAAGAAATACTATGATGTGAAAGCAAAGGTCAGACAATTTGCACCAGGCGACCGAGTACTGATCAAGGTCTGCCACACCGAAACCAGACAGAAGCTAGCTGATCGATGGGAGCCGAAGCCCTACTTGGTCATAAAGAAGCAGTCTGGAATACCCGTGTATGTTGTTCGGTCAGAAGAAGGCTCAGTAGAGCGAGTGGTCCATCAGAATCTCATGACTCAGTGCATGTTCTTTCCCATGGAGTCTGAGCAGGACAATGCGGATGAGGCGCAAGATTCGAGCGACAGTGAAGACTCTGAAGCAAGCGACTGCGAGGTGGAAAGGCATGAGGGGAGATGGGTACTTGAAGAGCAGATGGGTGATATCCCTGAGCAGGACAACAGCCTGATTGCCATGGGAGGTAGCTTGGATGCTCAGGATTGTTCTGGCAGAAGTCAGAATGATACCCTCACTACGAGAGAGCCAGAGGAGACTATGACCAAAGAGGTCCGGACCTCACAAGAAACGAATGGGTGTACTGACAGTGGAGATGTTCCTCGCCGCAATCCCGCAAGAAGCAGGCGAGCCCCGAATAGACTGTCGTATCAGCTGCATGTCTCTGGGGTGGAGACAGTGGAGGACAAGATAGAGAGAGGACGGAAAATTTGGCAGCTGGCAAGAATGGGGAATGGCAGCAGCACTACATTGAATACACAACACACACACACACGCACACTTTAAATAACTGATTTATGTAACTCAGGGACACGGGGTATGTTCTACCTTCTTGAAGGTCTGTTACTTAGACGGCGGGGACGCCATCACCCAACGGAGGGGTGGGTGTAGCCGGCAGTCCCCCTCCTGGCCGCTAGGGTGCGCTTTGCCCAGCCAGTAGTGAATGGCTAACCGGAATGTAGAGCCTCAGTCTTGTGTTGTACTGTGTGAAGGTAAGATGTGAAGAGAAACATCCAACTAAATGTAATGGTTTAAATAAACCATCCGTCTTCAGACATCTTTATTATTATGTTCTAAAGCTGTTTTGGTTCGATATAAAAGATCATATTGTTGATTTGAAGACGTTTTGTATGGTATGTTTTAGTGCATTACATTGAAAGTGTAGCGCCAAGAGTCGTCACGTACAGCCACGGTGCTAATACGCTAACGCTAGTTATTCATGTTCCAGGGTAAAAACATTGCTGTATGGTTTTATATTGAAAATTTGTAGTTCTGTGTAGTATTCTTGTGGTTAGTGAGTGTAGTAAAAGAAGTCTTGTGTTGTACTGTGTGAAGGTGGCCGAGAGAAGTGATGCTGTATGATTGCTTTATGAAGAGAGAGACCGTCGGGTAATAAAACCGCTGCGACTGCACGGCGATTGAAAGAATACGTCTGGTGTCCAGTCTCCCTTCTTTTCCCCTACGACAACCAAAAAAAATACACAACGCAGAGCCAGCGGGAAACTCAAGGCGGACTGAGTGCGTGGTGGTTAAGCGCAGGACACAACGGGTTACATATACATGCACTACTGTAAAGACAAATTTAATGATTCTCTAACTTGCTTTAAAAACTTTTCAATCTTTGTACTGCATGGACTAATGTTCAGTATAATAGAGCATGTTTTGTGTTCAGGGGATTCCTGTCATAGCTCATATTGTGCCATGGAAGCTGTTGCACGTGCTTACACTGTGATGACTAGTTATCATTTAACATGTCTCACCATGTCCCATTCAGCACAGATGTACGGGCCTGGACGCAGGATGACCAGCAGACCCGTCTGGTTGGCCAGATCCAGAAAATACTCCAGATCTCTGTCCCCTTCAAACTTATAGATTCCCTGCACAGGCTCGTGGAAGTTCCATGGCACATACCTATATGTAAATGTCAAAAGGTAAACACTACCGTGCCCGTTGGGTCCCAATGTAATAAAAGCAAAATGTGCATTATCGGGCAACCAAATTACACTTGAACTGCGTTGAGTCCCGTCATGTACATCTTCAGCAGCCGGTCCTTCCAGTAACACCGCGGAACTCTGGAGTAGTGGATGCTGCCCGAAATGTACTGGAAAGGCTTTCCATCTTTGAGGAAACGGTTGTTCTTGTAATCTATGGAGAAGGAGCGCTCGTCTGCCTTTGGACACAAGCGGACACATTTCAATGTTACACACGTGACATCTTGAGCTGTAATCTGGACTCGGTAATCTGTGTAATCTGCGCAGATTAAAACTCAAAAGTATTAACGGACATTAAAGTGTTTACATACACTTTCAAATACGTAGCGAGATATTATATATGGAGTTGTGCTGAATCTTTAGATTTTTTTGTCGACATACTTACCAAAACATTCATGACTGCTGAACACAAACTTACAAAAACGAAAACAATATTTGACTTCATGTCTGAGGGAAACTGTTTAGTTAACGCAACGATTCTCACAGCTGTTGCTCATCGCGTAAAGTAAACTACTTTACATACTGTTTGTATGATTGTAAAGTCCACAATATTACCCTGAGTACTATAACTACTGTGTCTAATAAAGCGTAATAATGTGGCGATCAGCAGTTCCGTTTTTCACTTGCAAAATGACCATCATGTGACGGCCTGTTCGTTGTCATCCGCTGGGTCCTAAAGTCCTAAAACAAGGACTTTAAAGTTTAAAGTGCTAAAGTTATGCTCATGTATTTTTGGCTGGAAATGTCATAAATGTATTTACCGATGTTTACGTTCTGAGTAGTGTTGTAATAATTGAAATTATAAAAGTGGTTTTTGCGTAAAAGTAAATTAAAATAAAATCAAGACAAAATGGGTTTCTAGTGTTAGCAAGCTGGTGATTTGTGAAGATAATTTTTCAGTATACTATAATTTGTTCTTCACATCACAGTCAGTGTCTTCACTCTCACAGATGTAGCCCAACCACAGCTGCTCAGCCCCACCTCCTACCCCACAGACCTGTCCCACCTCCTACCCCATAGACCAGCCCTACCTCCAATCTCACAGACCAGCTGAACCTCCTAATCCACAGATCTGCCCCACGGCCTACCCCACAGATCTGCCCCAACTCCTACCTCACAGACCTGCCCCACTTCTTATCCCACATACCTGCGCCACCTCTGACCTCACAGACCTGCCCCACCTCCTACCCCACAGACCTGCCCCACCCCCTACCCCACAGACCTGCCCCACCTCCTACCCCACAGACCTGCCCCACCCCCTACCCCACAGACCTGCCCCACCCCCTACCCCACAGACCTGCCCCACCTCCTACCTCACAGACCTGCCACACCTCCTACCACACAGACCTGCCCCACCTCCTACCACACAGACCTGCCACACCACTTATCCCACAGACCAGCTGTCATAACATGAGCTGGTTTTTAGGTAAACAACCACTAGCTATTATTTCAAATTTAATCATGCTAATTAACATCAACGACAGGTTAGTATTTCAAATGTATCTCATAAGTAGAGAATGTAATAAGTACAACTTAAAGTAAATATCTCCATCAGCCAGATGGGGGCGCTACATTTCAGAAAGTCAGGGAAAGAAGGTTAACCCAAACCCAGACAGTGTAAATCCGCCCTGCGGGCAGTGATGACATAATGTGTTCCTGTTGGGCTTTTTCCTCATTTCCATTTGCATTTTCTAGGGAGCCAGTGTAAGGCCAGTGTAAGGCCTTTATTTATGAATACATATGTTATCTTTACCCTCAAATAAAATCCTTTATACATTTTAAGTTTATATTGTAACATTAATACCACTGACTGATGTCTGGAAATTTTAAGTGATTAGCAGTCCTCACACCACACAGTTTGTATTTAAACTACTTGTATTTAAACTGGTTGTATTTAAACTGTTGTATTTAAACTAGTTGTTGACTGGTCTCCATTTAACTTTAGGTGTTTCAGTGACGACCACCATCACATTAAGGTCTTCACCTTTCAGTGCATTACTGTACATTCTCACACCAAACAGAAAAACACCAATCTAGTTAATGGTGGTCTCATGAACACACGTGTGCAGCTGCTGTGATGTGTAACAGGGCTTTTTACAGATTGCTGGTAGAGGCTGTGGTGAGCTCTATGTTGTGGTGATAAATAGAGGTGCATGAGGGGAAAGAGGGTTTGGTCATTAAAAAGATTGAGTAGTCAAGCCTGGTGCTATTGGCCAATAATACACTGTTATGCCATTCAGCTGAATAAGCAAATGAGCATGCTTTATTCTTACAACACACACACACACACACACACACACACACACACACACACACACACACACACACACACACACACACAGACACACACACACACACACACACACACACACACAACATAGTGGATACATGGTATGTAGCAGACATTATGAGTGATGTGTACATGTGTACACATGTGTCTCATGTGGAGATGGATTCAACTGTGTAAACACTGACACTATGAAGTAGTGACAGTGTGAAGCACAACTGTCCCCAGGTCGTATGTTTTGCGTAAAAGTAAATTAACATAAAATCAAGACAAAATGGGCTACTAGTGTCAGCAAGCAGGTGATATTGAGAAGATACTTTTTCAGTATACCATAATTTGTTCTTACATCACAGTCAGTGTCTTCACTCTCACAGATGTCGCCCAACCACACCTGCTCAGCCCCTGTAGACAGACACCCTTAAAATCCTCTAAATAACAGTGTAAACATCTAGATATCTAGAAATGAATAAGTGATGTGTATTTATGAAATGCTAGTTGGTTCATCAAAAGCCATTAACAATGTTCATTACATGTAAAATTCAACATCTCATGTTCCTGTTCAAAGGTTTTAAATGTACCTTGCAATAAATTAAATCTAATCAATGGGGTAAGTAAGCAGGACAGGCCACACACAGGGCACCTTTCTCTAGCCTTATCATTCTCAAAGGGTCCCTTTTGTCACAGCTGACTGTCACACACACACACACACACACATGCATGGACACATGCAGACACACACATAAACATGCTGTCACATCACACAACCAACTGGACTCAAATACCCAGAATTCCTCACTCTCCCCAGCCCAAAGTGCCATAATAAGATCATCATCACCGGATTATTGATTTCACCTGCAAGTCTGTTCCTCTGTTATTTAAGCCCCTTTCCCTTTTCATTAGTTGCGAAGTATTGCCTCAGTTCTCATGTGTGCATACCAAGCGTTTCCACGGCTACAGTTCTGGTTCCGACTTCTGCTTGTGTCCTGGTATCTCGTTCCTAGCCTGCTCCCTCGGATTTGGTTGCCTGATACTCCTGCCTGTTCCCGGAGTTCTGTGTCATCAGGACTACTTTACGTTTCTGTATACCTATTAAAAGACCTGTTGATCTGCACGCGTCTCTCCGACTTTGTATCGTTACACATGCACACACTCCATTGAGAAAATTAGCATGCACATTTAATTCAGCTGGACACATGGCTTATGCTGATTTAATCTTGTAAGTGACTAAATGAATTAAACATTTTGTCTGTTAGCAGATGCCCTTATTTAGATATGCTGGTGCAGTTTATGTGACATGTAATTTGTCTCTTCGGTTCTGTCATTTTCAGGGAAACCACCACTCTGACCCAGAATGCAAATACACATCGTCTTGTATGGGGCATTTCTTATGAGCCCTTAGACGACTGTGATCATGATGAAGATGAAGTCACAAGGCTAGAACATGTACTGACGCATCTTCACCCACAGCTGCTAAACCAGCCCTGCAGCATGGGGATTACCCACAAATTGTTTCTAATAGGCTACTTAAAGATTATATTAATAAATCTTTGAAGATGCTCACCTTGTTAAATATTCTTTTAAAAATTCATGAGTAAACTGTTTCTGTTTCTCAGTCCTGTAGTTCAGAGTATGAGATCTGGGTGTATCAGTGCAATTAGAAAAAATCTTTTAAATCAAATTGGCAATAAATGTACCATGTAAGTTTGTTCATCTTAGTTGATCTGACATTTATCTGATTACGCTCTGAGCAGTTAGTGTTTGTAAATCAGACACTGTGGATTAATCTGATCTGTCTGATTTACTCTCTGGACATTGATGGAGTAATCCACCGTGTCTGATTTACTATACGGACATTGATGGGGCAGTCATGGACTGGTGGTAGGGAACTGGTCTTGTTACCGGAGGGTCGTGGGTTCGATTCCCAGACCTGAGGCCATGACTGAGGTGCCCCTGAGCAAGACACCTAATCCCAACTGCTGCCTGGGTGCCAGGCTAGGGCTGGCTACCGCTCTGGGCACGTGTGCACCACAGCCCCCTAGTAATCACTAGTGTGTGTTCTAACTGCACAGATGGGTAAAAAAGTGGAGGACAAATTTCGATTGCGGTGAAAAATCACAATTGACAAAATATGGCACATTTACATGGAATAATCCACAGTGTCTGATTTACTCTCTGGACATTGATGAAGTAATCCACAGTGGCTGGCCTCAGTCTATGAGGAAGGACATCCGTTCTGGATCAGAGACAGATGGAGGAAGTGGACCAACAGTCTACTCAGGCACGCTCCAGCTCCCAGGCCCCGCCCACGATACCTTCATCAGATGTCATGGATGGACAAAGGTGAGTCTGGTCCGTAAATATTTATTTAAACTATTCTTTTATTGTTATCCATGCACACTTTGTTCAACATTAAAACAAACAGGAAGTAGACTGATGAATTGATTGTGTGTGTGTGTGTGTGTGTGTGTGTGTGCGCGCGCGCGCGCGCGCGAGTGTGTGTGTGTGTATGTGTGTGTGTGTGTGTGTGTGTGTGTGTGTGTGTGTGTGTGTGTGTGTGTACATTTAGATATAAAGCAGAGGAATGTGGACTGTCTGCAGTTAATGATGCAGTAATGAGTCATACTGCCCAGAGTTGAATAACTGTGTGGTGAAACTGCTCTTTTCAGTAGAATTAGTACATGCTGCCAGGTTTGGTGGAGAAGGACCTGACTAGAGACTTCATGCAACTGTATGACCTTTTGAGCCATCTGGTAGAATGATCACAGCAGCAGACTCCTAAAACAGTGTGAGGCCATTCTGTTTCCTGATAATCTGTCACATTCCATCACAAACAAACTCAACTCCAGTAGCTGCAGAGTCATGACTCACATTCCTTCTCTCTCTGCTTTAATAAACTCCTGAATTCCTGCTGCTGACCTAAACACACATAAGGACAAACAGGATGCTTCATGAGACCTAAAAAACAGTGCTATACTGAGATGTTGTCCAGTTAAACCAGAGTTAAACTGAGATGTCCAGTTAAACCACCAACAGTATGCTGGCTCTACCAACTATAGCTTTAGAGCTTATCACTTTGACTTTAGAGCTCTATCTATGACTTTAGGGTTGGAGTGACTTTAGGACTCCATGGCTTTAGGACCATATGGCTTTACGGTTCTTAAGCTTTAGTCCTCTGGGGCTCTAGGGCTCCAATGCTCTAGATCTAGAACTCTAGTGTTATTGGTACCAGTGATCTAGAACTCTGGTGGTCTAGAACTCTAGTGTTCTAGGGTCCTGTTTTTTGGATTTCAGGACAGGTGGAAATTATTCATTTGTAAGAGCAGTTATCATATTCATAAATGTGCAACTGTATTTGAAACTAGTTTTTGGAGTATACTCCTGGTGGCTGTGAATATGAATTTATATTTGTAAAGTGTCTATCCTGAAAAAATGGCAGCTTGTAAATAATAGGAGACACCAGAGAGCGAGAGAGCTGTACTAACACCAAAAATAACTCACAAATCACTTTACAAGTGGCCCACAAGCTCAGAGTCAGCTGTTCATTTGTAAGTTGAGTTCATGAGTTGCAACTACAAATTTCTGAAATCTATTAAACTCATGAATGCATGTAAAGCATGACGTAAACATGTAAGTCATGGTGGATGTAAAAATGTCAATAAAAAGCTTTGAGAAATTTATGAAACTGATTAACCTGATTAAAGAAATGTATATAATTCATATAAGACAGTTTTGTTATTAGGTTCATGTATGCTTCTTTCTGACAGGAAATGAACTCTATTTATAGCACTCTTTGCTTTCAGAATTCTAGATAACTCCTGAAGTGTAGAAGCATGGGAGTGTGGAAGGGTGGGAGTGTGGGAGTGTGGAAGGGTAGAAGGGTGGAAGTGTGGAAGGTTGGAAGGGTGGAAGGGTGGAAGTGTGGGAGTGTGGAAGGGTAGAAGGGTGGAAGTGTGGAAGTGTGGGAGTGTGGAAGTGTGGGAGTGTGGAAGGGTAGAAGGGTGGAAGTGTGGAAGGGTGGAAGGGTGGGAGTGTGGGAGTGTGGAAGGGTGGGAGTGTGGGAGTGTGGAAGGGTGGGAGTGTGGGAGTGTGGGAGTGTGGAAGGGTGGGAGTGTGGGAGTGTGGAAGGGTGGGAGTGTGGGAGTGTGGGAGTGTGGAAGGGTGGGAGTGTGGGAGTGTGGAAGGGTGGGAGTGTGGGAGTGTGGGAGTGTGGAAGGGTGGAAGGGTGGGAGTGTGGGAGTGTGGAAGGGTGGGAGTGTGGGAGTGTGGGAGTGTGGAAGGGTGGGAGTGTGGGAGTGTGGAAGGGTGGGAGTGTGGAAGGGTGGAAGGGTGGAAATGTGGAAAGGTAGAAGGGTGGAAGGGTGGGAGTGTGGAAGGGTGGAAGGGTGGAAATGTGGAAAGGTAGAAGGGTGGAAGGGTGGGAGTGTGGAAGGGTGGAAGGGTGGAAGGGTGGGAGTGTGGAAGGGTGGAAGGGTGGGAGTGTGGGAGTGTGGAAGGGTAGAAGGGTGGGAGTGTGGAAGGGTGGGAGTGTGGAAGTGTGGACGGGCTGTGACAGCTGCATGTTTAGAAGCCACTCAAGGTAAATATGGGACACCCACTGCATTATCAAGATTGTAGAAATTACAGTACCCATAATACAGTAAGCAAGATGCAACCTGATAGCAGATTTTTTGGTTGGGGCTATGATATATTTCACTGCTGAATCAGTACATATCCTACAGTGTTCAAATCAACAACAGAGTTTTAAAAGGTTACAAAGTATAAAGGGTTTTATTATATATTTCAAGCACAATTCATCTGACGACTTAAGATGAAATAAAAAGTGAATATAGGAAACAGTCAGAGTGCAGTCTGGGTAATGTGTTATTCTTCAGGGACACCCAGAACCTGGAGAGAGACAGACAGGTCATCTGAGCTCCCTCTCTCCCCTCCTCCCTCCCTCTCTCTCATCCCTCTCTCTCCCTCTTGCTCATCCCTCTCTCCCTCCCCTTCCTCCTTCTCTCTCCTCCCTCTCCCCTCTTTCCTTCTCTCTCTCCCCTCCCCCACACCCTCAGGGCAGGCACAGATTAGCCCATGGCTGCTGCCCCATTGTTTTGTGTCTTTGTCCTTTATTCAGGTCCTGGGACCCTGTTTGATAACACATAAGTTGCCTTTTCTATTGCTCTGCAGAGCAATAAGGGCTTATATTGAAGGGTGTGAAGGTCATTTGTGTATTCAGAGGCTAATTAAGAAACATGATTTGGTCCCTTTGTGTTGTTTGACACAAGCTTGCTAAGGACAAGATCACCCCACCTCAAAACAGTAAATGGTCTTCAGCCACGTGGGTGTGTTCAGAAGGACCACAGGCACACGTCTCTTAGGTGTGACGTCTCTTAGGTCTTCTCTAAGTCTTCTCTGTTGTACGATGTGTGCTGCTGTATATTTCTTTGGTAACATCAGTAGGGATGGACACAGCATTCAGCATGTTCCTCTGAATCGACTGCTTTTGCTTCTGTGTCCTGAGCACCTGATTCAACTCCTGTCCATCAGCCTCAGTCTCAAACACAGAACAAACCTCCCCACCTACAGACTAAAGACACAGACCTTCCTACATACAGAGTAAAAACACAGACCTCCTCACCTACAGACCAAAGACACAGACCTTCCCACCTACAGACTAAAGACACAGACATCCCCACCTACACACTAAAGACACAGACCTACCCACCTACACAGTAAAGGCCTGGCACCGATGATAAGAGGCTATGAAGCTAACACTAGCTTTCCAGGTTTGTCAGAATTTATAGTTTGGGCTTACAGAAAACACACAAATCACAGTATAGTTACACAGTTTATATACAATACAGCTAACAGTTGATATATAATACAGCTAACAGGTTCATTTTAGTGCTTGAAAATAGTTCAAGATCTCTCACTGCTCATGTTAAATTACTTTGGAATATCCTGGGATTACCTGTACACCTATTAGTGCTGCTAACCACTGTAGACTGAGTTAGTCTTTATGTTGATATATACATGAGGACTTCTCCTTTGTGCCTGTGTAATCAGAATGAGAAGGCAAAATTGGAAAAAACAAAAACTTGAAAAAGGTTTTTTTTTTATTACAATTTACTATTATGCACAAAACTACAGACATAATATTTACTGACAAATCAGTTGTAATGAAGCTTAGTACAGCATAAAGTACATGTTCTATTCTGGGACAGAGATGAAAGGTTAAGTAATGACTTTTGTAAAAGCTTTTTTCCTAAACTGCAGCGAACGTTCATTTGCCAGTAGATCTGAGCTACACTGAGCATTCCGGCTTAGAGTAATATCTCCTATTGTGTGTGTGTGTGTGTGTGTGTGTGTGTGTGTGTGTGTGTGTGTGTGTGTGTGTGTGTGTGTGTGTGTGTGTGTGTGTGTGTGTGTGTGTGTGTGTGTGTGTGTGTGTGCTGAGCACTTAGATAATAAAACAGAGACAGAGGCTTGAGAAAGAACCTGAACTAACCCCAGTAGACCCTGTTTCCGGACTGTACATCCACAGAATTATCATCACATCTTAAAAGTGTGGTTTTTAATAGGATTTAGAGCTGAGATTACTAATATGATTTGGAATGTTATCCATCTAAAACTATTTGGTATATGTCAGACTGACCGGTTGGAGGAACTGGAATGATGACCCTCAAATCTGAAGTGCTGTCTGGCTCTGGTTTAGAGATTGGTCCTCTCAACTTGAAAGTGTTCATTCAGAGTTCAGAAGACAGTGTGTGTCGTGCTGAGTTCGGAGGGGTGTCTTGTCTCTCTGTGAGTGCCCACTGTCTCTTTCCGATGCCTGAGGGATTAGAGTAAGAAGCCCTTAATGGTGCTGCTTGGATTGTAATGAACCATTAGAATGGTGAGGAGGCTGCCCAGAGGCTCGAGTGCACAACATTAATGCTGCTCAGTTCAGTAAGGGCTTATATGAAGTCATTTTATCCTGTTTCTTTCCTATCTGTTCACTCAAGGCATGTTTAAGCACTCATCTGCTAACTGGCATAATATCCACTAATTGGTATAATATACACTAACTGGTATAGTGTTCATTCGGAGATCATTGATAAACACCGGACTTCCTCACACTAGAAGACACACATTGTAACTCAAGAATATCCCACAAATTAAAAAAGCAAACGATGTCTAACGAAAACATTTTATCAATGCCATGAGTGACATGTCTCGGTCCTGTGAACATCACCCCTCCTCGCCAATAATAAGGGCAAATGCAAGCTGGAACAGTCTTTGTTGCAGGGGTGTGTCCTGTGGGCCAGGTCTAAGCCCCGCCCCCCGGAGTCCCTTCCATCCGCGCAGGTTCCACACAAACACAAAGATACGCCGGGACGCGCCGTGCGGGCGAGCGGCGACGGAGCATCGTGTGAGCTTTCTTTCAACTACAGCGGACTACCGGGTGTTATCGCTCGCACCGCGTTGGACTGTCTAGGTATCCAAGAGCCCCTAAAAGAAAAGAAAAAGTTTGGTAGAATTAACGCTGTTACAGTCCAATGGGAACTTGTCGCCTTTGTTAAGAGCGTGAATGGGAAGCATCGCTACTGGCAGCAGGCTCCTCTTAACGGAAGCGTGTGTTGGGGATAATGGATACCTTCTTTGTTGAGGTAAGAAGTCACTTATTCGTGTTAAACTACCGGAGCCAATCCCTTCAGAGGGGTACGAGTGTCCTCTCGAAGGTCCAGATTTAGTCGTGTTTTTGTTGTTCATTCGGTGAAGAAATAAACAAGAAGTAAAAGAATTCCTGAGGCAATTAACTGTCCGTCCAGGCGACACACGGTTGTAACTAGAGAAAGAGGGACGTGTGGAGAGGGTGATGCTCTGAACCTCGTCAGGGTTCATCTACCACCGCTTGGAAGTGTGTGTGGAAAGATGTTTGAATTTTTTCCGTCACTCTAGAGTGAGTTTTCTTTCTGAATGACAGCATGGTAGTGTAATAAAGATATAGTGCATGATTTACACGAGTTTTAAATTATGTCTGTCCCCTCTCTGGAAATCTTAATTCGGTCTTTAAGATTCATTAGGCAAATGTCATTGTTTACTGAGGTGTGTCACAGACACTGCGCAAACTACACACACACACACACACACACACACACACACACACACACACACACACACACACACACACACACACACACACACACAGGGCCGGAGTGGGACACTTTTTCAGCCCGGGAGTTTTATGACCAAATCCGGCCCAAAATTATTTTTCCCTCCCAATCGGCCCAAACTAGAGATTAACATGAACCGGCCCATCGGGAATCCTCCCGAATCTCCCGATTAGCCACTCCGGCTTTGCACACACACACACACAGTATGGCAGGTTGAAAGGAAATTTCACACTACAGGATAATTAATAAATAAATAAACTACCATTGTGAATTACGATTTAACATAAAAATTTGATGTAATACACCGACACCTCCAGTGTGCAGGTAGAGATGTTTAGTGGGCTGTTGTTTTTCTGCATGTGAAGTTTCTGTGTCCCTCATTAGTTCAGTGTTCAGTGCTGAACGTCCAGGCACAGCTGACTACCTGAAATAGAGCCTCCTGCCTTCTGCTCTGCCCTCAGGGTGCAACACATTACTCATTCAGTGTATTGCACACATGCAATTATAAATAAAATGCATAGTACATACTACATGCTAATAGTCTACAAGCTAATAGTACATACTACAGGGCAATAGTGCATGCATTACACTGCAGTAGTACACACAAATGATCTTGGAGGGGTTTCAGCCCTCTCCTTAACTAACCTTAACCCTAACTAACCCTAACCTAACCACAAACCGTAATTCTATCCTAACCGTAACACTAACACTTCTCCAGAGCTCACACGAGGGGCACAGAGCCCTCTACATAGGGGTTTTGCCACCGAATAGTAGAATGACTCTGATTGGTTGTCAGCATCATGTGTGACACAAGAATGCATTAATTACAGAAGACAGTGTCGCTGATTGATTACCTATAATAAAATTATTTGAATGTATTTGAAACCTACCCAGGTCATTGGAGTATATAGTGTGTGGTAGAGCAATCCCTAAATCTCCCAGATCTTAAAGGGGCGTCTCTGACACAGATGACGTTTTAGAGTGTGTAGTCTGTTTCTTCTTGGAGACAAATGATACAACAGCAGGAAATCCTCAAAAGAATAAACATCAACAATAATAATAAAAATGTTCTACACAATAGACATCAAATGAAGTGGAATTAGATAAACTGCATTTTCTATGGAGGCTGATATAATTGTAGTATACAAGTGTACCGATATAGCAGTTGTCTCCCAGGAAGAGAGAAACCTCAGGAGACACACAAAGCAGAGAGGAGATTTGCAGAAAAACCTCAATGTTCCATGAGGGACTCTAGTGTGAGTAATGCTCTGCATGCTTGAGCTAATGAAGTAGAAGAAATATCAGCTCAGGATATGACCCATGCCTGCTTACATGGTGGGTCACAACCGCATACCTCAAACACTCACCTTTAACCCCACAGCAAAGGAACAGGAGTCTGGGAGCTGAGTGCGGCTCCTCACAAGGTTTCTGTTTCAGGGAGATTGTTCTTGTAGTTCTTGTCTCACACTGTCTCAGGAAAATCATCCTTGTTGCAGTTTTTGTCTGACACTGTCTCACAGAGATTGTCTTTGTTGTAGTTTCTGTCTCACACTGTCTTACAGTGATTGTCCTTGTAGTCTCTGTTTCACACTGTCTCACGGAGATTGTCCTTGTAGTCTCTGTCTCACACTTTCAGGGAAATTCTCCTCACTGTGGTGTCACTGTCCTCACTGTGGTGTCACTGTCCTCACTGTGGTGTCCCCGTTCTCACTGTGGTGTCCCCGTTCTCACTGTGGTGTCACTGTCCTCACTGTGGTGTCCCTGTCCTCATTGTGGTGTCCCCGTTCTCACTGTGGTGTCACTGTCCTCACTGTGGTGTCCCCGTTCTCACTGAGGTGTCACTGTCCTCCTTCTTTGGCAGAGGTTTCTTGGGACCAGTATGATGTCACTTAAGTACTGATGTTTGCTTCTACATCCTCAGTCACGTCAGTCAGTGGGTAAATGGGATTGGTATGGATGTGAGGTTTTTATATATAAAGCCACCTGCACACCACAAAAAGGGAAATATAATCTTTGTTTTGAACTTTTAAGTCTTGTAATTGTGTTTATTATCTGAAACTGGCCTGGACTGGACTGTGTGTGAATAGCTTAACCAGCACAGTCTGACACTAAAGCCTTCATCAGCAGAGCCTCCCAACTGTCTTCCCCTTCAACCAAACCCTCATCCTTCCTCCAGCAGCTCAGAGGCACTCCACACGTCACCCGACTGAGTCACGTGGTCTGTCTGCTCATGTGTCCACGTGGGGCCGGCCAGACAGGAATGCTGGGAGAACTGCAGACCTCCAGGGCTCTAGTTCCTGTTTCAAAAGATCACTGCATTCCAGCCCCCGTGCTCTTAGTCATATGTAATCAAACAGCGAGTGAGAAAATCACAGTTTCCTTCATCTCATCCTCATGCTGGACTGTCATCAGTTTCTGAAGATGTTCTAACAGAGATGTGTAACCATAAAGATGTGTAACCATATAGGTGCAAGTTATAAACACACATTCACATATTTGTATAAGCTACTTTTAACACAGTGAGACACAAGTGCCTTTCTTAATACTATATATATAAAAATGTAAAAAATAATGTAAAAATATGGCAAGATCCTGCATCATCCTGAGAGGTGTCACTTCATGAGAGGTGTAGCTTCATGAAAGGTGTGGCTTCATGAAAGGTGTGGCTTCAAGAGAGACATGGCTTCAAGAAAGGTGTGGCTTCACAAGATGCATGGCCTTCTTTGTCTGTATTTGTAGGTCTTTGTTGACTGCTGCCCCCAGCATAAGAATAAAGTGCAGTTTGGCTTTTGTTGTTTGTCTTTGCACCATCAGCTGCTTCCTGACGCCCTCACTTCCCTACACAGACTCTGGACGCAGGTGTCTTTGTTATATGAGCTATGTTATGGCATTCCAAACCTTTTTTTGGAGATGTAAAGTATTGTGGTTGGGGCTTATATGAGTAACATGGTGGCATTCAGATAGACACTGGACCGTGGTTCTGTTGAGTCTGCTGCCTGCTGGGGATTGCAGCTGATGTAGTTCAAAGGAGCATTTGTAACCCTAAACTTAGTTTTGTAATCCAAACCCTAGATTTTTATTTCTGGTTCTGGGTCAGTCAAGTGAAATTGTATCCACCGAAATTCCCCTTCAGTACTGATGTATTGATCATAGTTCTTTTGAGCTTGACAGGAACCAGAGGAACAGCTTTGATATGATATGATAGAATTATGCTTGATGCTTTTGTTACTACAGTGTTGTGGGCTTGTGGACAGTAAAAATGTTATAAAAATGTAAATATAGATAAAATATAAAATAGGTTGGGCTGTGTGGGGTGAGAGTGGAGTATTGGTTTGTGTAAGGTGTTGGCGTATGTGTGGTTTTGGGTGAGAGTAGGGTGTTTGGATGTGTGGGGTGAGAGTGGAGTGTTGGAGAGTTAGTGTGAGGTGTTGGGGGTGTTGGAGTGTTGGGCTCCAACCCATTGGTGTGATCCACAAACCTTTAACACACTCTGAGCAGCATGGCCTACTCTGAGATTTAATCTCTCATAATTATGAGATTATTGTGACCGATTGACAAAGTTTTGAATACAAAAGGACTGATCTTAAGCACTGCTGTGGCAGGACCTTTGACAGGTGTAAAAGATTAAAGGATTAAACCATAACTACTGACCCTGAGATCCCAGTACAGTTCAGCCGGCCAGGATGCTAGCTGTGTGTAACTCAGATACTTTCTTATGTGGTGACTGTAGATAACTTAACTAGAGTTTAATTTAATTTGAATTTACTTTAATGGACAGAGGCCTGACCAGGTAGCACTTGCTGTTATATTCATCACTCTGGCCACAACAAACAGTAAATCATAGTGACAGAGTGACCAAGTAATGTAGTGACAGAGTGACCGAGTAACGTAGTGACAGAGTGACCAAGTAATGTAGTGACAGAGTGGCCGAGTAACGTAGTGACAGAGTGGCCGAGTAACGTAGTGACAGAGTGGCCGAGTAACGTAGTGACAGAGTGACCGAGTAACGTAGTGACAGAGTGGCCGAGTAACGTAGTGACAGAGTGACCAAGTAACGTAGTGACAGAGTGGCCGAGTAACGTAGTGACAGAGTGACCGAGTAACGTAGTGACAGAGTGGCCGAGTAACGTAGTGACAGAGTGACCGAGTAACGTAGTGACAGAGTGACCAAGTAACACAGTGACAGACTGACAAACTGACAGAGTGACCGAGTAACATAGTGACAAACTGACAGAGTGACATAGCAGCAGAGTGACAGAGTGTCTTTTAGTGAGCACCCTTCCCATTCTTCCTGTGTCAGGCTGGCAGACTCACTCCTCTCAATACACACAGCACACACTGCTGCCAGGATCATGCCTTCGGCACACTGCTGTGGTCAGTGATGTGTAGGGTGCAATATACTGAATGTGTTATTCACATTGGGATTAGATTGCTATGTAATACGAATGCATTTTACTCAGAGATATGTCAACATTTATATTTCAACAAGATTATTTGTTAACAATAATTTTTACATTTCTAAATCTTCAAACAAGCACATCTGAAATGGCATACTTATGTCAGAGGAAAGTTTGGTTCTTAACACTGTGTATTTGAGGCTTTGGGTCTTAAAATGAAGTCAGTATGTAATTATGTTCCCATTGCAGAGGGTGAGTTCTGTTTCAGCTGTAGTTTTCTCCTCTGTGATTAAGTTGTGCGGGATGTGTGCTGGGGGAAAAGTCACAGACATTAAAGAACACATCTCCAGCACTTCACTTGGGCCTCTTATGTTCTAGAGTTGGCACTGTAACTGTGAGAGTCTGTGTGCAAACTTGTAAATGTCACCTAAACCCTATACACCCTAACCCTGACCCTATAAACCCTATACACACTAACCCTAACTATACATCATAACCCTGACCCTATAAACCCTATACACACTAACCCTATAAACCCTATACACACTAATCCTAACTATACATCATAACCCTGACCCTATAAACCCATACACACTAACCTTGACCCTATAAACCCTATACACACTAACCCTAACTATACACCATAACCCTGACCCTATAAACCCTATACACCCTAACGCTGACCCTATAAACCCTATACTCCATAACCCTGACCCTATAAACCCTATACACCCTAACACTGACACTATAAACCCTATACACACTAACCCTGACCCTATAAACCCTATACACCATAACCCTGACCCTATACATCCTAACCCTGACCCTATAAACCCTATACACACTAACCCTGACCCTATAAACCCTATACACCATAACCCTGACCCTATAAACCCTATATACCATAACCCTGACCCTATAAACCCTATACATCTTAACACTGACCCTATAAACCCTATATACCATATATACCTATATACCATATCCCTATACATCCTAACTGCCACACAGCGTCTGGTCTGGTCTCAGCTGATCAGCCGACTGGGTTCAGATGCATTGATCACCTGATACTCAAGCTTTGGCTGCCTGCTGGCTGCAGTGTCATGTTAATCTTTCATGCACATTAATTAGCAAATCATCTGAATATGAAATGAATATTAAACAGAAGCATTATGGCTGGCTGGGCTGCATGTGGCTCTGTCTCACACACTCCATCAGTGTCAGAAGCACTCAGAACTCCTCACACACACTCTCACTGTTAAACAGCATCACTGTTAGAAAAAGAGATGTGAGTGTAATGAGTCAGCTGAGCCCTGTTTTAGATGGCTGAGGTGTGTGTTGGGGGCTGTGGGTGTGTGGGGTGGTGTGGGTGGGGGGGCGGTGTCCACATGCTGATAGGTGTCCACATGCTGATGGGGTCTACGTGCTGATGGGGGTCCATGTGCTGATGGGGTCTACGTGCTGATGGGGGTTCATGTGCTGATGGGGTCCACGTGCTGATGGGGGTCCACGTGCTGATGGCAGGTGCTCACAGTGCCCTCCAGACCTCCAGCTGGCCCCAGTGGAGGGTTTACGCCTGGCTGCCTCGCACACCCAAGCATGACCTCCACTGGCTACACTGGGTGGAGGGGCTGGGTGTGATTAAGGGTGGAGGTCAACAGGTCGCGTGTTAGTAAGACAATGGAGGTGGTGCATATGTCTCTTTCACATTGCTATGAAACACATCTGGCTCCATTTGGGAACTCTCTTCAATCCCAATAGACATCTACAGAGGAGAGAAACAGTTACCAGCATCACACACACATCACACACACATCACAAACACATCACACATCACAAACACATCATAAATCACACACACATCACACATCATACACACATCACAAACACATCATAAATCACACACACATCACACATCACAAACACATCACACATCACAAACACATCACAAACATCATAAATCACACACACATCACACATCATACACACATCATAAATCACACACACATCACACATCACAAACACATCACACACACATCACAAACACATCACTCATCACAAACACATCATAAATCACACACACATCACACATCATACACACATCACAAACACATCACACATCACAAACACATCATAAATCACACACACATCACAAACACATCACACATCACAAACACATCCTAAATCACACATTACACATACATCACACCTTACACACGCATCACACATCACAAACACATCATAAATCACACATCACAAACACATCATAAATCACACATCACATACACATCACACATCATACAAAACACATCACACATCATAAACACATAAAAAATCATAAGTTTGAGAAACAGAGGCATCCATTCTCTCCAATAGATAATAGACCTACAATGATATAGACCTATAATCCTATAAGGATATAGAGCTATGATAGATATAGACCTATATAGATATATAGTTGTTCCATTTCTTTGTCTTCCTTGAGGTAATGCCCATAATCTAACCCTAACCCCAGCTAATCTAGCCATAACCTCATCTGATCTAACCCTTACTCCATCTGATCTAACCCTAACTTCATCTGATTTAACCCTAACTCCATCTGATCTCTCTGCCCAGGTCTGTGTGTGTCAGCTTCTTACAGTTTTTGACGACTGCTAGCGTGCATTTCCCAATACTTGTGATACATTGTCAAAACTCTAAACACAGCAACACATTGACCTCACACAAATAGCCAAATAGTTAATATCGTGTTCAAAAGCGCATTTTCTTAACTAAATAACAACTCTGCATTTCACAATGCAAACAACTTTGTTAAAACACAGCAAACCTGGTTCAGTATCCAATCATTCTTTCAAAACTAACATTTGATGGCAATACAGAAACAGTATTACATGTAATATTTTACTCTCTCCCAGCAAACAACAGACATTTTACAGTAACATCTGTTGTTTTCTTAGTCAGTTCATTTTTAATGTAATCCGCTTCATTTGGACCTTTTTTTCAAATGTGTGCATTTTTGGCAACATACTGTCTACACAATGAGTGATATTTACTGTTAGGTACTATATGGAATGTAGATTAGACAAAAAAGGAGTCAGTAACAGTTTTGCAGTAAAGGGTATATTTTACTGTATTAGGGACTATACTGTAAATTGTGGCCTAACCCAAAAAATAATTATCGTAATTGTAAACATAATTAGCCATAGTCCCATATGTGTAAAAATACACATATACAAAAAAAGCCACACAAGGGGGAAAAACAGAATACAAAACTGAACAGTCTTGTTAGGTCTAATCTAAACGGCCTTCAGCAGTTGGCCACATGTTTTCATTCACATCACATCTGATGTTGGCCCTTGCCATGGGCCTGGGGTAGAAAAGCTTGGTATGCCTTATTCACCCCTGGCAGTCTTCAGCTGAAATGTCTCTGCAGCCGGGATCCATTGCATGCAGGAGGGACATTTGGTCATGGGGCAGATGATCATACACCTTCCACCTCCAGACTGAAAAAAGTTCCTTAGTGGTGTTGAGGAAAGGTGAGATGGGCAGGAGGAAAAGGGACATCACTCTTGGATGGTCTATAAACCAATTTGTGATGACATGAGAATGACAGAATGCTACATTGTCCCATCACAAATGTCCTCGTGTTTCCTCCCACCTGTTCACGTTCTGCTTCTGGAACCAGTTGTTGGTAGAGTTCATTCAAAAACAAAAGAAGGAGGTCACTGTTATAGGGACCAATCTGGCATTTGTGAAGGACCAAACCAGCACTTGAGATTGCAGGACAAATTGTTATATTTGCTCCTCTCTGACCCGGTACATTACTGTACTTCATTTTATTTTATACTTTTTATAAATATATATATACATTTTATACTATACTTTATTTATCTATATGTGCAAAAAATGTGTACAACAGTAATAACTTTTCAGCTGCCTTTGTTTTTGCAGAACTTGGCATTTTATACGATATTTAAGGTTTTGAACCTTAGGTTTTCATTTTTGGCATGCTGTGTACAAGCAATTGTAAATAAGACAAAAACTATCCAGAATTTTGTTATTGGATAACCTTGTGTGTATAGAAAATTTAAGCATTATAAAAACATGTAAAATGACTGCATTTTGTGCCATAACAACATGAATTGAACTAATAGTATAGCCACTGAAAACTGATGTTGTGTTCACTGTGTTTGGAGTTTTGAAAATGTGACTACAGATTGGACAAACGCACGTTAGCAGTCGTCAAAAACTGTAAAACGTGTTCAGATCCTGTAAGTAACTGTTCTGTATTAGGGGTTGATTGCTGTGTCTCTGTGTACATCAGAGTGTGTATAGAACTCCAGTCGTTCTTTCCCCATCAGCGGTTCTGAATAGTTAATGTGGTGTGGGTTCACTGAGCCTGTCCCTGGGTTGGGTTTCGTAGTGGAAGCTATGACTATTGATCTCTTCATTTTACTGGCCGGTTGGACAAAGCGTTGTCTCAACACCCCATTGGCCGTATGAAAGCCGGTGCTGATGGACATTGAGACTCTTTGCTCTGTATGTGTGAGAGGCCCTGTACACTTCACTCTACAACAAAGCACAACAGCCAGGACGTGACCCAGCAATCAGCACCATACTGCTGTGCTCTGGTGCATTCCAACCCTTCCGTGTAAAAACATGGATGTGAGTGCCTGCGTGAGGTTGGTTCATAAATAGACACAGATCTCCTTAGACGCCAAGGTTGTTTTTTTGTTATTTTAAAGAATGACCTGAAAACAGGAAGTCGTGTGGGGGTCTGGCATGACGTGTTCATCTGTGTTTGTACTCTGTAAACCTGGACTGAGAGACTCGAGCAGCTGTACTGCCCCCTGCAGGCACTGCACTGTATGCTCGGCTCCTGTTGGTCTGGCGTGGTTCAGCCCTCTCTTTCCAACAGGGCGGCGCTCTTCGAAGCATTTTACAGTTTTTCTCAGTCGATTCGGTTCATTTCTCAGATCAGAATTGAAATTCTCAAAACTGTTCATCCAATCTCCACATCTCCTTGTCACTTGTGCACATCATAATTGCATTTTTCATTGTGTTTAACATTTTGCAAATGCTTTTGTACATTTTGCAAATGGACATGGATAATTGTCTGTTGTTTTTTACATTATCAGTTGCTTATGTCATGTTTATCAAAATGTGTTGTACGGATTGTCTGTTGAATTGTCTTACCCTCCAAAACATTTAGTCTTTAGGTCATCGCCTAGGTCATTATATGCAAAAGTGCTGAACATATCATAATCTCTAAGGCATCATTTTAGATTTTTTAATTTAGTTTATTTTTTTGTTACATTTTGGTAATGTATCCTAATTTGATTAAATTGTTTGCAGGTGAACATTCAGATACAGTAATAAAGGGAATTGGTGAAGGTTTAGATCAACCAATGCTTTCAACCATATGTCAGAGGTGCGTCTTATGAACCTTTACTGTAATTGGCAAACATTTATAGGAGCTAAACACTGCAGTATCACAAAGTCTCATAATGGAAAGACGAGGTTGTGTACAGGGTGAACAGCCAAGAAGAGGCGTAAGACTGTGTGGTGTAGAGGGGTAAGGCTGTGGTGTAGAGGGGTAAGACTGTGTGGTGTAGAGGGGTAAGATTGTGTGGTGTAGAGGGACAAGACTATGGTGTAGAGGGGTAAGACTGTGGTGTAGAGGGGTAAGGCTGTGGTGTAGAGGGGTAAGACTGTGTGGTGTAGAGGGGTAAGACTGTGGTGTAGACGGATAAGACTATGGTGTAGAGGGGTAAGACTGTGTGGTGTAGAGGGGTATGGCTGTGGTGTAGAGGGGTAAGACTGTGTGGTGTAGAGGGGTAAGGCTGTGTGGTGTAGAGGGATAAGGCTGTGTAGTGTAGAGGGATAAGACTGTGGTGTAGAGGGGTAAGACTGTGTGGTGTAGAGGGGTAAGGCTGTGTGGTGTAGAGGGATAAGACTGTGGTGTAGAGGGGTAAGACTGTGTGGTGTAGAGGGGTAAGGCTGTGTGGTGTAGAGGGGTAAGGCTGTGTGGTGTAGAGGGATAAGACTGTGGTGTAGAGGGGTAAGACTGTGTGGTGTAGAGGGGTAAGACTGTGGTGTAGAGGGGTAAGACTATGTAGTGTAAACAAAAACAGAAATAAGGGCAACAATTGTGTTGTGTAAGTCACTTGTAAGTCATGGTCTCACAATGACAATGGCTGAATCTGGTCATTGGGTGCAGCCGAATATTGGAAGAACAACTGTGTTTCAATCGTTCAAACATTTCATAGAGAAAACATGTATGTAATTCAGAAATGTGCTCTCCTCTGTAATGCTGCACATTGACATAAATTCTGGCATGTTACTGTATTTACTGTAATTTTTTGTTTTGCATTTTTGCATTCTTATACCATATAGTGTTTCTCAACCTTTTTTCAGTTGTGGCACCCTTTATATGCATGCAAAATTTTAAGGCACCCCAGTTTACAATGCGTTAAAAACACAGGCTTTGGGGGGTGGGGGGGTGGAGACGTAAGTTGTTGACGGCGGTGGGGGGGTGGAGACGTAAGTTGTTGACGGGGGTGGGGGGGGGGGGTGTGAACGTAAAATGGACACAAATTAAGTATTATATCGCAGTCTATCGATCGCGGGTGGTTGGCGCCAAAGCGAACTAGTAACTCATTGAATCATAGATATGGATCAGATAAATAAACAAGATTTTTTTTTCGGATGTGAGATATCGGAAGTGTGCCGTGAGAGCGTGTGAAAACGGTCAAATGCGTGTGTCTCATGCTCAATGCGTGAGCGTTGGCAACCCTGAAAACATACTCTCTGCAACCATCTCCCGGCCAACATAACACAAAAAAGTGATTATTAAGACAGAGAGCAGATAAATGTGACTTACAGTCAGTGGGAAACCTGCGTAATCACGTGCTGACCTTGGTCATATGCAGGTCATATGCACGCTTTGAGCGTGAGACTCACGCATATTTAGCGATTTCACACTCTCTCACGCCACACATGGAATTTCTCACGCTTGAATATTATTATTATTAATTAATTTTTTTAATAATCTAATCGCCGCACACCGCAGCATATTCAGCCAATCTATCGGTTGTATATTATAACAGGTTGAACCAATCAGAATATAGATCGCGCTGGTTCTTGGTAGACTTTAGCCAGCCCGCTCCCCAACCACACACACACACACACACACACACACACACACACACACACACACAGCCGCTACACTAACCATCGCGACAGATTCAGTCCCCCCCGCCTGAAAAAAAGCTCACGCCCACCAAACTTGAGAGATCTGGTCATATGAAATACATTTTAATGATTTTTAAAGCGTATAATAACTTCAATTTTTAAAACTATAGTTTTTTATTTCACATCAGAATATTTTGACGGCACCCCCGATGAAGACAGACGGCACCCCGGTTGAGAAACGCTGCCATATAGGATATCAAGTGTAGCTCAGAGGAGGCTGTATGTCTTCAGGTTGTTTTGAATGTATATAGTAAGTTTCTAATTTTGTAGTTTTCCAGTCAGTTGTCTGTCTTTTCTGAATTTCAATCAGATTTGTTTTTGTCAACAAATTGCAGTGCGAACAATATTGCTGTACAAATTTGATTCCAGTCCAATTTCTTTCTATCAGTCTCCCACATACAGTGATGTGTAACTTTGTGTTCTGTGTAAGTTTGTATTTTGTGTGTAACATGTATTGTTTCACTTGATATACCACAGAATGTGCAGCATTCTTGAAATCAAAAGCTTAGCTATTTTCCATCAGAACATACTTACAGTCTGCATTGACTGTGACTTAAAATTGCACTGACAACATTTTTTGACTGCCTTGTTCATAGGCAATGGCACACAGACTAGATACTCTGATGGCACTGACAAATTGACTGGCCTAAATATTTGCTTTTGGGGTAAAAACAAAGAATTTTGAGTGAAGTATGTGATTTTGCAGGTATTTCATTGAATTTTGCTGTTTTGAGAAATGCACTAGGTGTGATGCCAATGTAAATCATGATGTGAGAAATGAACCGAATCGACTGAGAAAAACTGTAACTAGTGTCGAATGTGGGCTGCACATCTGTGTCTAAGAGGTGAACAGGATTTGGGTCAGAACCATCATGCTAATCAGAATTGATGTTCAAATACACTTGCTTGCAATCTTTGAAACCTCCTACACAATGACTGGATTCCAAGAGCAGCACTGGATGTTTCTGATTGGCTGTGATGTGGCAGCTCTGGTCTGTGTTCCACTAAGTACCCAAACCCTGTTTGATAGGGCAGGTATGTCTCGCTGACTCTCAGTGATATGAGGAAGATTTAAGCCCCTGTGTTCTCTGTAGCTGAAAATTCTGTATCCTGATTATCTATCTATCTTTGTGTGTGTGTGTGTGTGTGTGTGTGTGTGTGTGTGTGTGTGTGTGTGTGTGTGTGTGTGTGTGTGTGTGTGTGTGTGTGTGTGTGTGTGTGTGTGTGTGTTTTACAGGGTGATCGTGTATGGGTACGGGAGAGAGATCAGCTCTGGCCCTGCACAGTTACCTGCTGTGATCATCACTCTCTTTTTCTCACCACAGACTATGGAGAGGTAAGTGAGTCTGCTCTGAACATACTCATCTTTCTCTTTGTTTCTTAATCCTATGGAATGTTTTTCACTGGATTGCCGCCATTGTTTAGCATACATGTCATTCAGCCGCTTTATAGTACTGTTACAGTTACAGCAACCTCTGTCCGAAATACAGCACATACAGTGTGAGTAACGAGGGGCAGAAACACAGGAACAGCTAGGAGAGAGAGTGCCGTGTCACTTCCTCTTAGCAGCACAGCTCTCTGTGTCTGCAGGACATCCTGCTCATGGTACCCGGCATCTGGGAGACAAAGAGGGAGAGAGGGACAAACATTGCATTAGAGCATGATACAGACAGGCTGAGTGACAGAGAGACAGGCTGAGAGACAGAAAGACAGACTGAGAGACAGAGAGACAGGCTGAGAGACAGAAAGACAGGCTGAGAGACAAAAAAGACAGGCTGAGAGACAGAGAGACAGGCTGAGAGACAGAGAGACAGGCTGAGAGACAGACAGGCTGAGAAAGCCAGAGCCAGATTGGTATGACCTCATATGCCCTATATCTGCCTTTTCTTAGTTTTAGCATCTTCTCAGTCTTGTGAATGTTTTCTTATAAGCAAACAAGAAACCATTTAAACCCCCCACACACCTCCACCCCCACCCCCACACACCCACACACCTCCACCCCTACAGGTGATGAGTATAGACCATGGTGAGCTGGACAGACGGAAGGTGTCCCTCATGCACCCCAGCAGTTGCAGTGGAGTGGAGGACATGGCAACCCTGGTAGAGCTGCACGAGGCCGCCATCATGCACAACCTCTTCCTACGACATCAGCATGACCTCATCTATGTATGTCATCAAACACACACATCATACACACACACCATTTAAAATCTAAATTTAAAATCTAAAAATGGTCAGTGTAAATGGTTTTAATTTAAAATTTAAGGTTAAACTACATCAATCTGGAAATTCTACCCTCAGACTCAAAGCAGAGAAACAGTACCGTTGTCCATAAGTAATATGATCTCATCTGTAGTGTGTGCAGTTTAAAATAAAATTCTTTGCCCACCAATTACATGAGAAGAATCAATTCATATCCATGCTGAAACCAGGGCATGAAAACAAAGAAGATGCTGAAGTTCAGTGCTGTTGATGAACAGAGATAAATGACCTCTGACCTGTAGGCTCACATTACACCTCTGTCTGTGTGCCCTCTCCTCTCAGACCAACATTGGCTCCATCCTGGCTGCTGTGAACCCCTATAAGCACATCTCCGGCTTGTACGATGCAGATTCAGTGAAGCTCTACAGCCAACACCACCTGGGAGACTTGCCCCCCCACATCTACGCCTTGGCCAACGAGTGCTACCGCTGTCTGTGGAAGAGGAGTGACAGTCAGTGTGTGCTCATCAGGTAGGAGCACCGTGTCTCTCCCCCTTCCGCCTGGTTTCTCCACCTTATCTCCACCCTACTGACATGTCCAGCATGAGCCAGAGGCTCTGACTTTAGTTACAAGCAAACAGCATGTGTGTATGTATGTATGTGTGTATATATATATATATATATATATATATATATATATATATATATATATATATATATATATATATGTATGTGTGTGTGTGTGTGTGTGTGTGTTTGTAGTGGGGAGAGTGGTGCTGGGAAGACTGAGAGCACTAAGCTGCTGCTGAAGTTCCTGTCTGTAGTGAGTCAGAGTTCAGGAACCCTGTCACAGCACACAAGAGTGGAGCAGGCCATCATACAGAGCAGGTAAGACACACACACACACACACACACGCACACATATATACACAGACACACACACATATGTATATACATATACACACACACATATATACACAAATGCACACACACACACACACACATATACACATACACAAACACACATATACACAAACTCACACAAAAACACATACACACACACACATACATTTATTTATACTGTATGCATATTTAAATTGTACACATATGTATACTGTATGCATATTTTTATTGTATGCATATTTATCCTGTACGCATATGTATCACATGGCCACTCTCAGCCCCATCATGGAGGCGTTTGGAAACGCCAGGACTGTGTACAACAGCAACTCCAGCCGCTTTGGGAAGTTCATTCAGCTGCACTTCACCCACAGTGGCAGCATCCAGGGAGGCTGCATTACCGACTATCTACTCGAAAAGGTAGAATATCTACTCAAAAGGGTAGCATATCTACTCGAAAAGGTAGAACATCTACTCGAAAAGGTAGAATATCTACTCGAAAAGGTAAAACATCTACTCGAAAAGGTAGAATATCTATTTGGGAAGTTCATTCAACTGCACTTCACCCAGAAAGGCAGCATCCAGGGAGGCTGCATCACTGACTATCTACTCGAAAAAAGTACATCTACATGAAAATGTGTAATATGTACTCAAAAGGGTAGAATATCTACTCGAAAAGGTAGAACATCTACTCGAAAAGGTAGAATATCTACTCAAAAAGGTAAAACATCTACTCGAAAAGGTAGAATATCTATTTGGGAAGTTCATTCAACTGCACTTCACCCAGAAAGGCAGCATCCAGGGAGGCTGCATCACTGACTATCTACAAAAGTGTAGAATATCTACTCAAAAAGGTATATCAACACTAAAAGGTAGATTATTACTCAAAAAGGTAGAATATCTACTCGAAACGGTAAAACATCTACTCGAAAAAGTAGAACATCTATTCGAAAAGGTAGAAAATCGACTCAAAACGGTAGAACATCTACTCATAAGGGTAGAATATCTACTCGAAAGGATAGAATATCTATTCGAAAAGGTAGAAAATCAACTCAAAAAGGTAGAACATCTACTAGAAAGTGTAGAATATCTCGAAAGTGTAGAATATCTACTCAAAAGGGTAGAATATCATATCTACTTGAAAGGCAGAATATCTACTTGAAAGGGTAGAACATCTACTCGAAAAAATAGAATATCTACTGGAATAGTCTTATATTTTTCTTGTTTATGCACTGGGATCAGTCCACCCTCACTAGAATCAGTCTCTACTCTTGCATGTACATTTACCTGAGAGGAATTTCTGAGGTTTGATTTGGTGTTCCAGAACCGGGTTGTCCGGCAGAACCCAGGGGAGCGGAACTATCACATTTTCTATTCTCTGCTCTCTGGTGCAGACCAAGAACAAAGAGGTTAGTGTCAGTTACTACTCACCTCGTCTCTTTAAGCTTTATTAAGCAATGCAGGCTGGTAAAGGTTTTTCTTGGGATGTGCTATAAATATTAACCTCCATGTCAAATTACTAAAAATGCAATAAACCAGCATAATCAGTTCTCATTCTTGTCATGTACATCTGCCACAACTGTTAGTGTTGCCTCTAGAGGCAGCTAATAAGGTGCACACTCTTACACGTGTGTGTGTGTGTGTGTGTGTGTGTGTGTGTGTGTAGAGCTCTACCTGTTGCTGGACTCTCCTGAAGCCTATCACTACCTGAGACAGTCAGGCTGTGTGCTGGATGGAAGTCTGGATGATGAACAGCTCTTCCACAGTGTGATGGTGAGAGAGCTCTGCTCTGACTCAGCGCTCTGTGACTGTATATATGTGTGTGTGTGTGTGTGTGTGTGTGTGTGTGTGTGTGTGTGTGTGTGTGTGTGTGTGTGTGTGTGTGTGTGTGTAGTGGGGAGAGTGGTGCTGGGAAGACTGAGAGCACTAAGCTGCTGCTGACGTTCCTGTCTGTAGTAAGTCAGAGTTCAGGAACCCTGTCACAGCACACAAGAATGACTCTGACTCCCCACTCGGACTCTCCACTCTGACTCCCCACTCTGACTCCCCACTCGGACTCCCCACTCGGACTCTCCACTCTGACTCTCCACTCTGACTCTGACTCTTTGACAATCTCCTGTCAACCTATTTTTTAGATTCATATTCATAATGGTAGATTTCAACCTATTAACCACGTAGGGTAGTTTCTACTTAGCAAGATGTGGTAATAGTTAATCTGGATAATGACATGGGTGTTTGTTGGTTAACGTGCTGATATGCAGATGTATTCAAATCTGGACCTGAAATCAAGTGCAGCTGATGTTTTAATCATTTAATAATTTTGTATAACACATTTTGTCATCATTTTAACTTCCCACCTCCGTTGCTAAAAATACAGGTGGTCGCACTGTAGCAATTGGTGTATGAGAACACAAAAAGATGGATGACATTGTGGCGCCCTCTAGAGGTTACATGTTTTAACACCCCTTCTTAATAGGAATGTTAAACGTAAAACCACTAGAGGGCATCACAAACATTATACATATCCTGTTCTCTTCTCTTCTCATTTAATTGAAGTTAGAACTAAACAAGGAGGGATGGAAACAAGATATAAGGATGTTTTGGCATCTCCCCTGGTCTCTCCTGGTTTGAGGGAGAAAAACCATGCAGTGTGTGTGTGATATGTGTGTATAAAGGTATGTGTATGTGTGCAGTGTATTGTGGAGAGATTTGTGGAGGATTGTGTGGAGGGCTGTGTTGTATGTTGTGGTTAGATGTGTGGAGGAGTATGTGGTTGTGTGGAGAATTGTGTAGTATGTTGTGTTAGATGTGTGGAGGACTTTGTGATGAGGTGTGTGTGTGTTGTGGTGAGGTGTGTGTGTGTAATGGTGTTTCTTTGTTTGGTGATAACAGGAGGCCATGAAGGTCATGGAGTTTACGGGAGAGGAGATCCGAGATGTGTTCAAACTGCTGTCTGGGGTCTTGCACATCGGCAACATTGAATTCATGACAGCAGGGGGTGCTCAAATCACCACTGATGGAGGTGAGAGATGGCATTGATTCAGTGCAGTTGTGTGTTAGTACTATAAGGTGTATGTCGGTGGTAACAGGAGTCGGTAGTGTCAGCTGTGTGTCAGTAGTGTCAGCTGTGTGTCAGTAGTGCCAGAAGTGTGTCTGTAGTGCCAGCTGTGTGTCAGTAGTGTCAGCTGTGTGTCTAAGCACCTTCTGTGTATGCTGCTGCAGTGATCAATAATGTGAGCGAACTGTTGGGATTGGATGGGTTCCAGCTGTCTGAGGTTTTGACCCAACGCTCGATTATCTTGCGTGGAGAAGAGATCTGCTCCCCTCTTACTGTGGAACAGGTACAGACTCACAAGCACACATGCACCTTGAGTTCTACATAGTGTTTAGACAAGGATTAGACAGGTGATAGTGGAGACGGGAATAATGTGGTATTCTTCTTGGTATTGCTCACATTCCCGGGACAGGCTCCAACATGCCCTGTGATAGTCTGTGCCCTTTGAATGCCTGGTATTCTCTGGCTGTAAACCCCCCAAACACACACACACACACATACAGCACACACACACACACACAGCCCTGCCTTTTCTGACACTGCCTCTCTGAAACAAACACTTTGCGTGACTTGATACCATTTCCTGTTTTTGTCCCAGACTCCTGCTGTAATAAATCAGTGATAAAAACAGCACAGTAGTGTGTAGAGGCTGGGTTAGTGGGGCTGATTTTTCTTTAAATATCTCTACAGGTAGAAACATAGAAAAGGTAACATATTGATGAATATAGAGACCTTAAACCCTGCTCAAAATCCAGAACCATACAGCTAAGACAAGAGTAATCTACCTATTTATTAACAGACAGATCACTAACCCTAACCCCTAATCCCTATCCCTAAACCCTAATCCCAACCCTAATCACTAACCCACACGTGATGAGATTATTTCACGCCCAATGTGCTGAAATTACGCTGCACCCAATGTGCAGAGGAAAGGTCCATTAGGGTTAAAGGTGTTTCAGGTCTTACTCTTCAGTGAAGTATGCGTTTGGGTTAAGGTTAAACTGTGGCTATTTAACAAAACTGTGCCATCTTTTTCTGAGATCACCCAGTCAAATCAACACCATAGCCATCCTGCCTACAACCAGCATCCTGTCTACCTGTCAGTAAATGATGATAGCCAACCACTTGTGACAGTTGCGTCATGTATATACAACCAGACAATACATGATGTTGAAATATAGATAATGGTGTTTTGATATTATTTGTTGTTATTAGAGGAGATTCCTGTAGCCCTGTCTGTTGTTTACAGGCCGTTGACTCACGAGACTCAGTCGCAATGGCGCTGTATGCACAGTGCTTTTCATGGATCATCACCCGAATTAATCAGAAGATCAAAGGAAAAGATGATTTCAAATCCATCAGCATCCTGGACATATTTGGTTTTGAGAACTTTGAGGTCGGTGTATCTGTGATCAGTGTGTCTGTGATCAGTGTGTGTCTGAGGTCAGTGTGTGTCTGAAGTCAGTGTGTGTCTGAGGTCAGTGTGTGATCAGTATGTATCTGGCATCAGTGTGTCTGGGTTCGGTGTGTATGAGTTATGAGTGTTTGGGTTTTCATGGGAATAGTTCAGTCCTGCTTTCTAAAGCTTCATTTTTTTCTGATCAGGTGAACCGGTTTGAGCAGTTCAACATTAACTATGCCAACGAGAAGCTGCAGGAGTATTTCAATAAACACATCTTCTCCCTGGAGCAGCTGGAGTACAACAGGTTGGTTCTGTACCCACAATGTCTGTCCACACAGTGGCTTCATCCTGGCCGTCAGCAGCACGCAACACACTGACAGTAAAGAGATGCAGAATGTAGGACAGACATCAGTGAGTATGTCTGTGTGTGTGTGTGTCTGCGTGTGTGAGTACATGTGTGTATCAGTATGTGTGTGTGTGTGTGTGTGTGTGTGTGTGTGTGTGCGTGTATTGGGATATGAGTGCAGGCAGTGCCAAGTGTATCTGGTCCTGGGTTTGTAGAGCTGCGTAAGACAGCACAGCCCAGTTGTGTGTCATCACATGAGCCACACAGTACCTCCATTGTACAGTGTTGTGTGTGTGTGTGTGTGTGTGTGTGTGTGTGTGTGTGTGTGTGTGTGTGTGTGTGTGTGTGTGTGTGTGTGTGTGTGTGTGTGTGTGTGTGTGTGTGTGTGTGTGTTCTGCAGGGAGGGAATACACTGGGAAGCTATAGATTGGATGGACAATGCTGAGTGTCTGGACCTTATTGAAAAGGTATTCATCTCTGCCCCACGACCCTGCAAACACCTCCTTCTCAAGGGTAGAGAGGAGCTCCAACACCCTCCCCCCACACCTCACCTCACACCCTCTCCCACACCTCACCTCACACCCTCCCCACACACCTCCCCACACACCTCACCTCACACCCTCCCCCACACCTCACCTCACACCCTCTCCCACACCTCACCTCACACCCTCCCCACACACCTCCCCACACACCTCACCTCACACCCTCCCCCACACCTCACCTCACACCCTCCCCCACACCTCACCTCACACCCTCCCCCCACACCTCACCTCACACCCTCCCCCCACACCTCACCTCACACCCTCCCCACACACCTCACCTCACACCCTCCCCCCACACCTCCCCTCATACCCTCCCCCCACACCTCACCTCACACCCTCCCCACACACCTCCCCTCACACCCTCCCCCACACACCTCACCTCACACCCTCCCCCACACCTCACCTCACACCCTCCCCACACACCTCCCCTCACATCCTCCCCACACACCTCACCTCACATCCTCCCCACACACCTCACCTCACACCCTCCCACACACCTCACCTCACACCCTCCCCCACACCTCACCTCACACCCTCCTCACACACCTCACCTCACACCTCACCTCACACCCTCCCCCCACACCTCCCCTCACACCCTCCCCCCACACCTCACCTCACACCCTCCCCACACACCTCACCTCACACCCTCCCCCCACACCTCACACCTCCCCTCACACCCTCCCCCACACCTCACCTCACACCCTCCCCACACACCTCACCTCACACCCTCCCCACACACCTCCCCTCACACCCTCCCCCACACCTCACCTCACACCCTCCCCACACACCTCCCCTCACACCCTCCCCACACACCTCCCCTCACACCCTCCCCCCACACCTCCCCTCACACCCTCCCCCACACCTCACCTCACACCCTCCCCACACACCTCCCACACACCTCCCCTCACACCCTCCCCTCACTATTAGTGTTATTAATGTTATATTAATATTAATTATTAGTGTTTAGTGATGTGTTTCTAATGGTTATTATTAGTTATTAGTAGAATAGGGAGTGGCGTGTGTGAGATACACTCAGTGTAGGGTGAGTTGTAGTGGATAGTGCACTCTATAGTAAATGCCTGGGTTACCATTCATAGTAACTGCTGTGTTTTTCTGCAGAAACTGGGGCTGTTGGCTCTGATCAATGAAGAGAGTCGATTCCCCAAAGGCACTGACTACACATTACTGGAGAAACTACACAGTCGACATGCAGTATGTCCTACTGAACACACACACAATATAGATACGCTACACATGTACATGTGTATTACACAAAAGCCACATGAACCTATACAAAACAAATTAATTATCATGCACATATACAGTCATACCACAGTCATACACTCAGTCACACAGACATAACAAGCCAGATAACACAGTCATAATATCACCTGTAGTCTTAACATAGCTACAGTCACACACAGTCATAACGCAGTCATAACAGTCATACACTCAGTCACAATACACACAAGCACACATAAAGCCATACACTCATAATACACACACGCTAAAACACCTACACATCATATGTTTAACTGTTTGCAGTATGAACAAGTTGTTATATTTGTTCCTCTTCCACAGACAAACCCCTACTATGTCAAACCCAGGATAGCTGACCATCAGTTTGGCATCAAACATTATGCTGGGGAGGTAATTACACACACACACACACACACACACACACACACACACACACACACACACACACACACACACACACACACACACACACACACATACACACACACACACACATACACACACTCACACACATACACACAAACATACACACACACACACACACACACACACACACACACAAACTCACACACTCATACAGACACATACACACACACATACACACTCTCTCACACGCACACACAAACTCACACACACAGAGACACACACACACACACACACACACACACACACACACACACACACATTTCTCAGTGCACACACTCAAAACTCAGTACACTCACACACACACACACCCACACCTCTCAGTACACACACACAACACCCTCAGTACACCCTCAGATGACTGCATTACAGCACATTCTCCATTTTGATCTCTGCCACAGTGCCTCCTCCCCTCTCTCCTCTCCTCCCCTCCCCTCTCTCCTCTCTCTCCTCCCCTCCCCTTTCTCCTTTCTCTCCTCTCCTACCCTCCCCTCTCTCCTCTCTCTCCTCCCCTCTCTCCTCTCCTACCCTCCCCTCTCTCCTCTCTCCTCCCCTCCCCTTTCTCCTTTCTCTCCACTCCTACCCTCCCCTCTCTCCTTTCTCTCCTCCCCTCCCCTTTCTCCTTTCTCTCCTCTCCTCCCCTCTCTCCTCTCCTCTTCTCCCCTCTCTCCTTTCTCTCCTCCCCTCCCCTTTCTCCTTTCTCTCCTCTCCTCCCCTCTCTCCTCTCCTACCCTCCCCTCTCTCCTTTCTCTCCTCCCCTCCCCTTTCTCCTTTCTCTCCTCTCCTCCCCTTTCTTCTTTCTCTCCTCTCCTCCCCTCTCTCCTATCCTCCCCTCCCCTCTCTCCTTTCTCTCCTCCCCTCCCCTTTCTCCTTTCTTTCCTCTCCTCCCCTCTCTCCTATCCTCCCCTCCCCTCTCTCCTTTCTCTCCTCCCCTCCCCTTTCTTCTTTCTCTCCTCTCCTCCCATCTCTCCTCTCCTCCCCTCCCCACTCCCCTCCCCTCTCTCCTCTCCTCTCCTCCCCTCTCTCCTCTCCTCCCCTCTCTCCTCTCCTCCCCTCCCCTCTCTCCTGTCTCTCCTCCTCACTCTCCTTTCCTATCCTCCCCTCTCTCCTATCCTCCCCTCCCCTCTCTCCTTTCTCTCCTCCCCTCCCCTTTCTCCTTTCTCTCCTCTCCTCCCCTCTCTCCTCTCCTCTTCTCCCCTCTCTCCTTTCTCTCCTCCCCTCCCCTTTCTCCTTTCTCTCCTCTTCTCCCCTCTCTCCTTTCTCTCCTCCCCTCCCCTTTCTCCTTTCTCTCCTCTCCTCCCCTCTCTCCTCTCCTCTCCTCTCCTCTCTCCTCTCCTCCCCTCCCCTCTCCCCACTCAACCACTCAAACTCATACACACATGCTTACACACACCCACTCACACTCACAGATGCTTAAACACACATCTGTGTGTGTTTAAGGTATTATATGATGTGTGGGGAGTTTTGGAGAAGAACAGAGACACCTTCCGAGATGACATCCTCAACATGCTGCGGGACAGCAGGTGAGTTCCACACACTCCACACACACTACACACACACACTATACACACACTACACACACACTTCACACACTCCAGACTCTCCACTTGTTGATCTGCTTCAGGTTCCACAGCTACAGTCACAGCTACAGTCACAGCTACAGTCACAGCCCTCCAGCAGCACTGCACACACCTTCACATCCACACTTCCTGTACTTGTGGTGACTGTAGTCTTGTGTTTTGGGTAAATGACGTGGAGTTTGGCTCTGTCGTGTGTGTGCTCCAGGCTGGACTTCATCTATGACCTGTTTGAGCGCGTGGGCAGCAGATGTGGGGAGGACATTGTGAAGATGGGAACAGCACGACGCAAACCCACCCTCAGCTCCCAGTTCAGGGTGTGTGTCCTGCACCCTGCTACACTCTTCTAGTGTCACACTGTCACACTACTAGAGTCACATCAATGAATATTAATGAGTGTGTTTGTGAGAGTGTACGTGAGTCTGTGTGTGTGCGCTAACTAAACTAAGCATAGGTCTCACATGCTTACTCAGCTCAGACCATCTTGGTTCCTTTTTGAAATGTAATGTCCTGTTTGCACTGAAGCTGTGAGAAACCACTTGGGACAAAATGGGATGAGTGTGGGAGGTATGAGTGAGTCATTCCCAGTATTCCAGTATATGAAAATGAGCTGTGTGTGTGTGTGTGTGTGTGTGTGTGTGTGTGTGTGTGTTTTCAGGACTCCCTTCATGCTCT